>NW_027507753.1:1630411-1885411 GCF_037356315.1 Lithobates pipiens | reverse complement strand
ACTACTACTACTACTACTTCATACACAATACTACTACTACTACTACTTCTTCATACACAATACTACTACTACTACTACTACTACTTCATACACACTACTACTACTTCATACACACTACTACTACTTCATACACAATACTACTACTACTACTTCATACACACTACTACTACTTCATACACACTACTACTACTTCATACACAATACTACTACTACTACTTCATACACACTACTACTACTTCATACACTACTACTTCATACACACTACTACTACTTCATACACACTACTACTACTTCAAACACACTACTACTACTACTACTACTACTACTTCATACACAATACTACTACTACTACTACTTCATACACAATACTACTACTACTACTTCATACACAATACTACTACTTCATACACAATACTACTACTTCATACACATTACTACTACTACTTCATACACAATACTACTACTACTACTACTTCATACACAATACTACTACTTCATACACACTACTACTACTACTACTACTACTACTACTACTACTACTTCATACACAATACTACTACTACTACTACTACTACTTCATACACAATACTACTACTACTACTACTACTTCATACACAATACTACTACTACTACTACTTCATACACAATACTACTACTTCATACACATTGCTACTACTACTACTTCATACACAATACTACTACTACTTCATACACAATACTACTACTACTACTACTTCATACACAATACTACTACTTCATACACATTACTACTACTACTTCATACACAATACTACTACTACTACTACTACTTCATACACAATACTACTACTACTACTACTACTACTACTACTACTACTACATACACAATACTACTACTACTACTACTACTACTACTACTACTACTACTAAATACACAGTACTACTACTTCATACACTACTACTTCATACACACTACTACTACTTCATACACACTACTACTACTTCAAACACACTACTACTACTACTACTACTACTTCATACACAATACTACTACTACTACTTCATACACAATACTACTACTACTACTTCATACACAATACTACTACTTCATACACAATACTACTACTTCATACACATTACTACTACTACTTCATACACAATACTACTACTACTACTACTTCATACACAATACTACTACTTCATACACACTACTACTACTACTACTACTACTACTACTACTACTTCATACACAATACTACTACTACTACTTCATACACAATACTACTACTACTACTACTACTTCATACACAATATTACTACTACTACTACTTCATACACAATACTACTACTTCATACACATTACTACTACTACTACTTCATACACAATACTACTACTACTTCATACACAATACTACTACTACTACTACTTCATACACAATACTACTACTTCATACACATTACTACTACTACTACTACTACTTCATACACAATACTACTACTACTACTACTTCATACACAATATTACTACTACTACTACTTCATACACAATACTACTACTACTACTACTTCATACACAATATTACTACTACTACTACTTCATACACAATACTACTACTTCATACACATTACTACTACTACTACTTCATACACAATACTACTACTACTTCATACACAATACTACTACTACTACTACTTCATACACAATACTACTACTTCATACACATTACTACTACTACTACTACTACTTCATACACAATACTACTACTACTACTACTACTACTACTACTAAATACACACTACTACTACTTCATACACAATACTACTACTACTACTTGTATTCAACCCAGTTTTATGTACCTTGTAGTAAGTGTCTTTCTCTGATGACAATATGCTTGTAATATTATTACTGAATATAAACATATATACTGTACTTACTCTTCTTACTTTTATGGTCTTAGTAGCGCTCACCTCATCTAAAGTCTCCGGGGAAATTTCTCTTTTTCTTGAATAGCGATATAAACAGCTTCTAAAAACCTTCTCAGAACTCCTCACCAAAAGTGAGAATTGTGTGGAAAGTCATTGGGGGGTTATTTACTAAAGGTGAATCCCCCCCCCACCACAAGTGCAAAGCGCCCCGAAACCCCCCGAAACCCCCCAGAAGTGCCGTCACTGCAGATCCGAGGGGGACATGCCAGGAGAATAAAATACAGCATTTTATCTTGTACATGATTGGATGATAAAATCAGCAGAGCTTCCCCTCATATCAGATCCACCCCTCAGATTTACCCCCAGCGCCCCCCAATGTGGATCCGCCCCCCGCAAACAACCCCCATTGTGTCTCCAACTCCTACTAAGAGTTGTGATGAGATTGTGGAAAGAAGCACTTTGATGAATGTCATATAAAGGGAGAAGAGTTGTGCGGAGTCCTGCGAGGAGAAGCGACCAGTGACATGGACAATGCCGGCTGTGTTCAGCGAGGGAATGGAATAGAATATTGGACAGAGGCGCATGTGCGTAAGCGTCCAAGATGGCCGCATAGACCGGGAGCTCCGCGCCACCCTGGGCTAACGTCCGCCGCTGCGACTTTCTGAGCCCTCGTTTTTGCCGATAAACGGTCACATCTGATTGGGGAATCCTCAGGCTTCACACTAACGCCTGGTTCTAAGTCCCGTCGGAACCCCAAACCCGCGCGTTCTACAGCGTCAGCGATGTCAGGCCGATCCAAGATGGCCGCCGTTACCTCACAACACACGGCCTGCAATGAGGAATCCATAGCGGACCAGGACTACACAGCTAAGCACCTCTCTTCAACTTCAAACGGCACAGTGAGTGAAATTCAACCCGGAGCCCCATCCCTAGCATCCCCGGACCCCCTCCTAAGACATATTGGGGGGGAAAGTAACCCCTCCACACAGCATATGTTTCCTATCAGCTCTGCTCCATGGGACATAGTTCCTAGAGATGCGCCCTCACCTCCCACAGACTTTGCCTCCATGATGAATGCATTCTCCCAAATGCTGTCTAGAGGTTTATCTCAAACTGCCACACAGATCACAGCTTCTATCCACGCTGATCTGCAACAATTAGGAACCAGGATTGAAGCGATAGAGCTACAATCGGATCAATCATGCCTACGTATTAACCAAAACACAGCCAGGATACAAGAACTACAGGATCATTTAGAAACAGCCACAGCTAAAATTGACAACCTCAAAAATAGGTCGAGGAGATATAATTTCCGTGTTAGAGGCCTTCCTGAATCTATCAAGAACACTCATCTCGCTATCCAAGACCTCATCAAAAGTTTAATTCCCACAATTTCACCGCATCGTCTAGAATTAGACAGGGCTCACAGGGCTCTGCAACCTCTTCGCTCAGATGGACTTCCTAGAGACATTATAGTGAAACCTCACTACTATTCAGTGAAAGAAGAGATAATGAGAGTTTCCAGAACCTCAGATTCTCTGACATTTCAGGATCATTCCATACACATTTTTTACCGATTTATCACCATACACAGTCCAAAAACGACGAGCACTTAAACCACTACTTCAAGTTCTGACGAGTAAAGAAATCCCTTACAGGTGGGCCTTTCCTCTCCGCCTGAATTTTTCATATAACAATAAACCATACCACTTCTCGACGTTCCAAGATGGAGAACGACTTCTGCTTCAATTGGGAATGATCACCCAGGAACTTCCACAGACTTCCACACCGAAAGGAACCTCATCGTCCAAACGCCCCTCACCGACAAGCCCCTTGACACAAATATGGCAGAAACAGATGCCCAAGAGATCGAGGGAATCCCCACCAACCTGAATATACACCTGAATTGTCCACTTTTTCTGGAAACAAATTGACTTCCTTACGGTTTGTCCTCAGGGCCGAACCTTTACCCGGGCCGGGTTGACAATTGGTCCTGTTTTTCCTGGAAACTTCTCCAGGTGTTTTCCCACAGAAGACATTATTTTTTCACTTTTTTTTTTATTATTTTTGCTTCTAATGTGGAAAATTTAAAAATATTTTTCCTTTTTTGAAATATAATTTTACTGTAATGCCTGTATTAACCTCCTCTTCCTCTATAATTTTGTTATTTATTTCTCTCCCACACTGACCTTTTGGCTTTATATTTGATGTTTTTTTTCTTATAATGGCTCTTTCTGCCATTAAGTCATGGTCACCCATTTCGTAGAGGAAGAGTGGGGCAGTTGCTCATTATTTATATATCCCCTATGTTTATTTTAGTCTGGGCTCAGATTATTTGTTTTAGTGCCTATGAGATAATTAACTTATGCGGCGGGGTTGTCCAGGGTGGGTACAATGCACCCCCCTGTTTACTTCGATAGCAGATCTAAATCTCCTATCGGGGTTTGTTTACAGCGACCCTTTTGGGCCGCTTTGGGATTTTTTCCCTTCCTATTTTATTTTTTGTATTTCATTACTAATTTTTTTGTCTTGAATTGTTATTTTATATAATGCATATTCTGATGTACTTCTATTTTTTCCCTCTTTTTCTAACTCTTTTCTCTCCCTACCTTCTTCTTCCCCCCTTCCATCCTCCCTTTTTTACCCTTCCCAGTCTAACCACGTCCTTCTTCCCATCTCCCTTGTACAGGATCAGGGCCTGGTTGGATTCTCCTCATTTTTTTCTCACAAGCATTTCTTCAGAGGAACTGGTGTCATCTCCTATCTGCCAGGGATCTCCACAAAGACAGGTACTCCTTTTGCATATAGCATGAACTCTTCCATGCTCTTCCCATGATCTCTACCTCACCGGTACAATCTGATCTCCGTATAATGTCCAATAATGTTCAAGGCCTTAATTCCCCAGTGAAAAGGCGTAAAATCATGCAACAATTTCATGCCCACAAAGCTGATGTTATCTTGATGCAGGAGACGCACATCCCCATTTCTTATAACCCCATATTCCTACACAACATTTTTTCTCAATTTTATCTAGCTAATGCTTCCAATAAAACAAGAGGGGTTGCGATTTGCTTTGCCAACAAAGTTCAGTTTCATCATTCCAAAACGATTAGAGACCCAGAAGGCCGCTACATCCTGGTCTCTGGGTCAATTAATACAGTAACATACACGTTTGTTTCCTACTATGCTCCAAACTCCCGCCAGGACCACTTTTTTGAAAAGACTCTCATGACGCTGAAATCCCATCTGAAGGGAATTGTTATCCTGGCGGGAGATTCAAACATCCCATTTGACCTTTCCTCAGACAGATCCAACCCTACGAAGCCAATGCCCAAAAGACCTCCTAAATGCAGTCTTAGGGTTGCACATTCCATCCAATCAGCAGGCCTGATAGACATTTGGAGAGAAATGAATCCCCGATCCAAAGACTACACTCACTTTTCTATCCCTCATAATACATTAACCAGAATAGACCATATCTTTATTCCTCCACATTTCATCTCTTTGGTTGAATCCTCCAAAATTTATGATTCGTCTCTCTCTGACCATTCCATCGTTTCATTAATTATTCGAGGGGGAGGAGGAGATAAACGACCGTTCCAATGGCGGCTTAATGAGTCTCTACTAAACAATCAAGCTCACTGTGCGGTATTGGACTCAGCCCTTTCGGACTACTTCACAGATAATAATACAGATTCAATCTCGCCAGGCTCCCTGTGGGCGGCACACAAGGTGGTCATGCAGGGTAAAATAATTCAACTCTCAGCCCGACTCAAAAAGGAACACTCCGCAGAGCTTATACGACTCAAAGAGGAATTCCAAACACTTAAGCAAAAGTCACAAACGTCATCCTACCCCAGAGAGCCTGGCTGAACTTGACAGGGCACGCATCGCACTTAATCTTTTACTCACTACCTCTGCGGAAAAACATCTGCGATGGACAGGAGCTCGCTTCTATTATCAAAAGGATAAAATAGGTGCCAAACTCGCAAGTAAATTGTGTTCTCGAACTCGCACCTTGGTCTTCCCCAAACTTAGACAATCTTCGGGTACCCTTACACAAAATCCGGTAGAAATTTTGAAATCATTTCATGACTATTATGAAAATCTATACACTAAGACAACTCATACACATTACAAAGCTAGGAATCAGTTCCTGAATAGGGATGAGCCGAACACCCCCCGGTTCGGTTCGCACCAGAACTTGCGAACGACCCCCGCGTTCGGTACGAACGTTAGAACCCCATTGAAGTCTATGGGACTCGAACGTTCGAATTGGAAAGTGCTAATTTTAACGGCTAATATGCAAGATACTGTCCTAAAAAGGGTTTGGGGACCTGCCTCCTGCCCCAGGGGACATGGGTCAATGCAAAAAAAAGTTTTAAAAACTACCGTTTTGGCGGGAGCACTCATTTTAATGACGATTAAAGTGAAAAAAAAGTGAAATATTCCTTTAAATATGGTGCCTGGGGGGTGTCTGTAGTATGCCTGTGAAGTGCCACGTGTTTCCCGTGTTTAGCTTTGATCGTACTGGCGAGTTGGTAGAAGCACCGGAGGGCGGTGAGGGGTGGGGGGCGTCTATGGCTGGGTACTTCAGGGTATCACCGAGTATGGCTGGGTATCTCTGAGTATGGCTGGGTATGGCAATTTATGGCAGGGTATTACAGAGTATTGGCGGGGTATTGGCGGGGTACTGCAGAGTAATGGGGGTTACTGCAGAGTAATGGGGGGTACTGCAGAGTAATGGCAGGGTACTGCACTGCAGAGTAATGGCGGGTACTGCAGAGTATTGGGGGGTACTGCAGAGTAATGGGGGTTACTGCAGAGTAATGGGGGTTACTGCAGAGTAATGTGCTGTACCTAATGGCGGGGTACTGCACTGCAGAGTAATGGCGGGGTACTGCACTGCAGAGTAATGGCGGGGTACTGCACTGCAGAGTAATGGGGGGTACTGCAGAGTATTGGGGGTACTGCAGAGTAATGGCGGGTACTGCAGAGTATTGGGGGGTACTGCAGAGTAATGGGGGTTACTGCAGAGTAATGGGGGTACTGCAGAGTAATGGCGGGGTACTGCAGAGTAATGGCGGGGTACTGCAGAGTAATGGCAGGGTACTGCAGAGTATGCACTGGTATTGCAGAGTATTGGCAGGGAATTGAGGGGTTAAATTCGGTGAGCAGCGATGTGGGCACTGCAGATGCAGCCCACATCGCTGCTGACACCGATCTCTTTCCCCTCCGCTGTACCGATCGGTACAGAAAGGGGAGGGAGGAACAGGCGTCATAACATGACGCCGGTTTGTTTCCAAGTGATCACTCCGTCATTTGACGGAGCAATCACGTGGTAAACGCCCGCTATGAGCGGCCGTTTACCGTGATGCGCCGGGTCCTATGGACCCGGCGGTCACGGATGCTCTCGAGTGCGCACACCTCGGGGCACGCGAGAGCAGAATTCTGGGAGGCCGTTAATTAACGGCCTCTCTGAGTTAAACAACCGCCCTGAAGCCGTTAATCGGCAATGGGCAGTTGTTAAGTGGTTAAAGCTAGATCACTAGCTATATAGGTGAGGTGAATATAGTGGTGTATACTGCAGTCAGGGCACAGACAACAACCACTACACAGCAGCAAGATAGGAAATCAGCCAAAAATGATTGGTGTGTACTGTGTTGAAGGTACACAGAACACCCACTGCTTCAGATGCAAAGTAACACACTACAGGAGGCCGCCTTAAAGGCGGCCTTATATAGTGTGGGGCGTGCACTACACAGCCTGAGCTATGATTGGCCACAGGCAATCATGGCTCTCCTCGCTGCCGGCGCTGCGATTGGCCAAGCATGTGGGGTCACAGTGCATGCTTGGCCAATCATCGGACAGCAATGCACTGCGCCAACGCAGTGCATTGTGGTCCGCGCGCGCGTCACTTGAATTTTGACGCGAACGGCCAAAACGTTCGGAATTCGCCGAACGGGCGAACAGCCAATGTTCGAGTCGAACGTACGTTCGACTCGAACACGAAGCTCATCCCTATTCCTGAATCACCTCGATCTACCCTACATACATCAAACTCATAAAGATCTAATGGATAAATCCTTCTCCCCTGCCGAAATACTTGACGTCATTAAAGCCCTTAAATCAGAATCAGCACCAGGCCCCGACGGTTTCCCAGTTAGATATTATAAGACTTTTGGAATAAAATTAGCGCCCTACATGGCCCGGTTCTTTAATTCTCTCCGGGATGGAGCCCCCCTCCCGAATGATTCTAATACTGCATTTATCTCTGTTATTCCGAAACCTGGTAAAGATACTAGTAAAGTGGGAAATTACAGACCCATATCGCTGATCAATAATGATCTTAAAATTATGACTAAGATATTAGCCAACAGAATGTCCAGTTTTATATCTAACTATATCCATAAGGATCAGGTGGGCTTCATCCCGGGGAGACAGGGAACGGATCAGGTGAGAAGGGCAATTGACTTAATATCACTCTTGAAATCGCAATGGGACGGGGGCCCGGCACAAGAAGGCCTTCTGCTGTCTTTGGACTTGCAGAAGGCTTTCGATTCTGTTTCATGGCCATATCTTTTTGAAATTCTCACCAGATGGGGTTTTGGAGCAAATTTTCTGAACATTTTACATTCCCTATACTCAACCCCCTCTGCTCAAGTACATCTATTAGGCCATCTTTCTCAACCATTAGATATCTGTAGAGGTACTAGACAGGGTTGTCCCTTGTCACCGTTAATCTTTCCGATAGCTATAGAAACTCTAGCCATCGCCATTAGAGCAGATATAAATATTAAAGGTGTTCGCTGTGGATTAGAAGAGCATAAATGTGCTCTATTTGCTGATGATATGCTTATGTTTCTGACCTCGCCCCTAATCTCCACCCCCAACCTACTTCATCTTCTTCGGGACTTTGGAACTATTTCAGGTCTCCAAGTTAATACCTCAAAGTCAGTTGCTCTCAATATTTCAGTTCCCTCCTCAATTATCTCTTGACTTATGCCCTTCTTTCCCTTCTCCTGGGCTTCAGATAGGATTCCCTATTTGGGTATTTCTCTCACCAAATGTGTCAGTAATTTATACAATGCTAATTATCCACCCGCCTTCAGATCTTTAGAAACAGATCTTACTAAATGGTCTAAAGAAGGTTTGTCTTGGCTGGGCAGGCTCAATGCAGTTAAGATTAACATATTTCCTCAAATTTTGTACTTATTTAGAGCCCTTCCCATATCTATTAAAAAGTCGACCCTCAACAAATTCCAATCAAAAGTGGTGGGATTTGTCTGGGGAAAACAGGGTCATAGACTGGCGCGTGACATCCTGTTCCGCCGGACAACCCAAGGTGGCTTAGGACTTCCTAACTTCTTTTTATATTATCAAGCAGCACAACTAGCACAATTTTCAGCAATATATACTAAAACCAATAGTCCAGACTGGGTTTCTATTGAGAACCAGGCAGTACCTGACTACTCATTAGATCATCTACTGTGGAGACCAACAAAGCAAAGACCTGCCATATTGTCCCTCACGCTTTCTCAATCACTAGCACTATGTGATAGACTATACAAAAACGAACACCTGATTTCCCCACTGAAACCTCTCGTTCATTTATTCCATAATCCTGATTTCCCTCCTGGCCTGAACATCCAAGATTTTCAATGGTGGTTGAACAAGGGCCTTTTCAGAATTGGACATTTCATTACACCAAATGGACCCATTTCAATGGGACACTGCTACTCCAAACTAGAGATGCCCGATTCAGAACAACTGAGACTCTCACAGATTAAACGTTTTATACAATCTCTTGAACTTGACAAATCAAATAGTTACAAGGCTACAATTTACGAGCAATGGTGCTTAAAACAAGGTCTCCGCAAAGGAGGTATTTCCCTCATATACTCGTCCCTGGCAGATAGGAATGATAAACCGACATATGCTCGTTCTTGGGAGGAAGACTTGGACATCCAACTAGATACGGAAATGTGGTTTCAAGTCTTTAGACGTTCTTCTAAAGGTATTTTGAATATTTCCTTAATCGAAGCTAATGTCAAAATTCTAACAAAATGGTATTATGTTCCTGTGAGACTTTCAAAGATGTATTCAGAGATTTCACCGCTCTGTTTCAGGGGATGTGGTCATTTAGGTACTATGTTACATATATGGTGGACGTGTCCCCGCATACGAAACTTTTGGAATAACTTTATTCATCTAGTACGGAAGGTCACGAAAGCCCCAATACAAGATCCTTCATATATCCTTCTGAACCGCAAGCTACACAATACCCCTAAACATACTCAACAACTAATCTTCTTTATGTGCTTGGGAGCCAAGATTTCTTTTCAAAAGCTTGGAAAACTTCTAGAGTTTCTCTCGGGGCTACCAGACACAAAATCTCCTGGATTATGGTTCAGGAACAAATAGTAGCTAAATTACGGAATACCACTCAACAATTTGAATTGACATGGGATCCATGGGCCCAACACATCAAAGTACAATTGTTTCCAGGACACCTTCTATCTTAAAATTTTACATGGATGGAGCCAGGACCCTGAATCCTGTACAACTCTCCCTTCCTTACCCTCCTTCTTCTCTCCTGAATACACTTTCTACTTTTCCTTTTTTGCTTTTCTCTACGCAGGATTTCTCATATTTAGTTATTGATCTGATGTTACCTTACTCCACTGCATTCATCTTCAGTTAACCTTTATGGTTCTGACCGGAGTTTACTAGTTCTAAAGAAGTTATTTGGAATAGACTTGGGAATTCTGAAGTTTGACCGTCCGCTTCCCTCCGGGGAGCACAAGTCCTGGGTGCTGTCCGGGGGTTTGAAGGGACGGAGATGGGGAGTTCTTCTGCGGGTATTCCCCGAGCTATCCCACTCCACAGTGTGAGCCCATTGAGGTGGAGTGGTGATCTCGGGGGTTTCCGTAGAAGTTGCCACTATGATTATGAATTACATCTTCTACACCCCCCACTTAAGCCTTAATTAAATCTTTTTTTCCTTTTCCTTTTTTCTTTATATATAGATATATATATTTTTTTTTCTTTTTTATATATTATTAAATAAATTTCATATTTACATAATACGAAGTCTCTTAATGCATAGTTAACAAACATAAGAAGAGCAGACTGGACTATAGCGGTTTCGCGAAGGTCTTATTTACTCACTCCTAGGCTGTCTGCCTGATAAAAGTTTTTATGGATATTTATTTTCCATATACTGCTTTTCGTCCATAATAGGTTATCATTGTTCTGGATTGAGCTCCACTTCTCCTCCTAAACAACATTTATAGCTTTCTTTTTCAGGCCTTAAGAGACCACATATATCCTTTTTTAGATTTAGTTAGCTTATTGCTTTTTTTTAGTTGGCTCTAGACCATTGACAACGTTTTTTTTTACTTAGAGGTTGTAAACCTAAAAAGAAGTGCATCCTTACATTCCAAGGCTTTCATGCCATACGATAGTCCCAGATATAATTGTAAAAGATACCTTGTATAACTTGTCTTTTTCTGATTGATGAATCCTGCCTTATTTGAACTTTCTGTCTGTTATGTTATGTTTTTGCTTTATACCTATTTTTTGATGATACATGATGTATTTAACAAAGATTTAAATTCAATAAAAATTATTGAAAGAGAATATCGGACAGAACTACAAGACAAACACTGGATGTGAGGACACCTACCTATTCTAATACATATTGTGGGGAAAAAAAATCACGATAAGCGATTATTGATTGGTTTGCGCAAAAGTAGCGTCTACAAAATATGGGATGGTTTGATGGTATTTTGATTACTATTTTTTTACTAGTAATGGCGGTGATCTGATCTGCGATTTCTATCATGACTGCAACATTACAGCGGACACATCGGATACTTTTGGTGCTATTTTGGGACCAATCACATTTATACAGCGATCAGTGCGATTAAAAATGCATTGATTAATGTGTAAATGTGAGCGGCAGTGAAGGGGTTAAGCACTAGGTGGCGCTGTAGGGGTGAAGTGTGTCCTAGGGGCGTGTTTCTAGCTGTGGGGGGAGGGGCTGTGTGTGACACGACACTGATCAGCGCTCCAATCACAGGGATCAGAGATCTGTGTCCTGTCACTGGGCAGAACGGGGAGATTCTTCTTTACATCGGCCCCTCCCCCGTTCTTCCTCTCCGGGAGACGATGGTGGGTATTCCCGCGGACATGGAGTCTGAGGGACCCGCCATCACACTCCCGGTGCTCGGGGCGTGCACGCCCGCAAACCGCTTCTTAAAGGGCAAGGTACAGGTCCGGTAATCTGCCTGTAGGGGCCCTTCTGCCGACGTATATCGGCGTGAGCCGGTCACCAAGCGGTTAGAAACATCGAGGAGAACTTACCTGGAAACAACCCTCCCCCGATAAATGGTTTGTGGTACGATCGTTATGACGCGGCCACGTGATGTCACATGGTGTCAGAGATGACTCCGCCCTTCTTCACCAGCACACATGGTGGAGGCTGCAGCGAGGCATCGGGGCCCCGGCTATGGGTGGTGAAGAGATTGGAAAGAAGGGATTATGGTGGCTGATTGGTGAATTGTGCGGAAGGGGGAGGAGTCCCTGTACAGCAAGCATGGTGGACAACCTTCCAAGGACCCGCTAAGGACCTAAAGCTGAGAGATCATCAACAACCCCCCACAATCCACACAATCATTATACAGAGGAGTTCCCATCCCCCCATACAAATCCTGCAGACACTGACCTTCAATAATCCCACACTTACCTGTCCCGGGGTCCAGTCATGCGGGGGATGGAAGCCCCGCTCCTCCCCTCCCCCTCCCCGTGCCGTGATTATTATTATTAGAAGTCAGAGAGAGGAAGGAAATGTGCTGTGACTTGTGTGATGATGTCATCCCATAGAAGATGACATCACACATCTCCTCACTTCATCAACAACTCAATGTGATTGGAGCTACAAGATGCGGGGAGATCACCCTCATCACAGGTAAGTCCACACACTACATGTACACAACCCTCATCACAGGTAAGAACACACACACTACATACACACAACCCTTATCACAGGTAAGTACACACACACTACATACACACAACCCTTATCACAGGTAAGTCCACACACTATATGTACACACCCCTCATCACAGGTAAGTCCACATACTACATGTACACAACCCTCATCACAGGTAAGTACACACACACTACATACACACAACCCTCATCACAGGTAAGTCCACACACACTACATGTACACAACCCTCATTGCAGGCAAGTACACACAAACTGCATGTACACAACCCTCATCACAGGTAAGTCCACACACACAACTCTCATCACATGTAAGTGCACACACACTACATGCACACAACCCTCATCACAGGTAAGTCCACACACACAACTCTCATCACATGTAAGTGCACACACACTACATGCACACAACTCTCATCACAGGTAAGTCCACACACATACTACATGCACACAACCCTCATCACAGGTAAGTACACAAACCTCATCACAGGTAAGTACACACACAACCCTCATCACAGGTAAGTACACACACACACACTACATGCACACAACTCTCATCACAGGTAAGTACACACACTACATGCACACAACTCTCAGCACAGGTAAGTGCACACATGCTACATGCACACAACTCTCATCACAGGTAAGTACACACACGCTACATGCACACAACTCTCAGCACAGGTAACTCCACACACTACATACACACAACTGTAATTTTCTGCAGCTTTATTTACAGGACTTGTTTTTGTTACAGTCACTCTCCTCTAAAGAGAACACTATGGGCGGGATCACCGCACAGATCTCATCTCCTGACATTTTATCCTCTTCCCAACCAGCCGCCATAGTTTTACTGCGGCAGAACGGCACGGGCAGGCCAATCGCCGTTATGTTACATCGCTTCCTTAGGCGGCCACTAGGGGCGCTTACCCCCCGGAGCTGATGCGAGTGCCTAGCCGCTCTCAATGAGCACCAGGCTCCGGCAATCGCTGGTGACACGGCGAGAAGCGGGATCTGTGTGTAAAAACAGAGATCCAGGTTCTCTGAGGGGAGAAATGACAGATCGCTGTTCATACAGAGTACAGAGTATGAACAGCGATCTGTCATCTCCCCTACTCAGTCCCCCCCACCTTCAGTTAGAACACACTCAGGAAAAACATTTAACCCCTTGATCGCCCCCTAGTGGTTAACCCTTTCACTGCCATTTACACAGGAATCAGTACATTTGTATAGCTCTGATCGCTGTATAAATGACAGTCCTCCCAAAAATGTGTCAGAAATGTCCGATGTGTCCGCCGCAATGTCACAAACCAATCAATAATCGCTTATTGCGATTTTTATTTTTCCCCCCATCAATATGTATTAGAATAGGTAGGTGTCCTCACATCCAGTGTTTAGAATAGGTAGGTGTCCTCACATCCAGTGTTTAGAATAGGTAGGTGTCCTCACATCCAGTGTTTGTCTTGTAGTTCTGTCCGATATTCTATTCCATTCCCTCGCTGAACACAACCGGCATTGTCCATGTCACTGGTTGCTTCTCCTCGCAGGACTCCGCACAACTCTTCTCCCTTTATATGACATTTTTTAAAGTGCTTCTTTCCACAATCTCATTACAACTCTTAGTTGGAGTTTGGGACTCAATGGGGGTTGTTTGCGGGGGGTGGATAGACTTTTTGGGGGGCACTGGGCGTGCGACTTGGAGGTGCAGTCGCTGTAGAGCTGAGGGATGGATTTTACAGAATAAAATCATTTTTACATTGTTCTACTACGTATGTGCAGGGCCACCATCAGGGGGTATGGCCAATACACATGTAGTGGGCCCGGGTGCCTGCAGGGGCCCGGGGCAACCAGGAAGTGTGCAGGGCCACCATCAGGGGGTATGGCCAATACACATGTAGCGGGCCCGGGTGCCTGCAGGGGCCCGGGGGCAACCATGAAGTGTGCAGGGCCACCATCAGGGGGGTACAGCCAATACACATGTAGCGAGCCCGGGTGCCTGCAGGGGCCCGGGGCAACCAGGAAGTGTGCAGGGCCACCATCAAGGGGTATGGCCAATACACATGTAGCGGGCCCGGGTGCCTGCAGGGGCCCAGGGGCAACCGGGAAGTGTGCAGGGCCACCATCAGGGGGGTACAGCCAATACACCTGTACTGGGCCCGGGTGTCTGCAGGGGCCCGGGGGCAACCAGGAAGTGTGCAGGAGGGAGGAGATATAATGCAGGTCTGCGGGAGAGATGCAGCCGTAGGCTAAGGCATAATAAGCTGGCAGGTCTGGGACTCAGGAGATGGTATGAGGGAGGGACTTAACAGCCTTTTAGTTGCTCATTGGCTGAGGAGGCAGCAGGAGGCGGGCTGCTCTTCCTCCTGCTGCCTCCTTAGCCAATAGGCACACAGGGTGCACTGTCCATCACTGAAGAGCCTCGCACTTCCTGTGTTGGTGGGAGGGACAGAATTCCTCTGAAGAGAAGCTGCTGCAGAGATGGAGGTAAGTGAAAAAAAGAAAACAAACAATGTTTCCCTGATCTGCTAGAAGACATTGTACATGCAGCGCCTGCGCCCCCTATTAATACCAATCGCTGTATTGCCAAACTTATTGCTGTCCTTTTAGCAGAGTGAAAGTGACATTATACATGTGTAGTGTAGAGGTCCGCTTATGTCACCGTGTTATAAGGACAGCAATACGGGAAGCATTACAGTGATTGTTATTAGTCCAGGTTCACTAAACTAGCCATGCGGATTGCTTTTCAGGCCCTTTTCACATCAGTAGTCCGATCCGGTCCTCCTCTCCATTTTTTTAGGCAACCCGATGGGACCGCCCATTGTTCTCAATGGATCGGCATTTTTCTATTGAAATGAGTCCGTTTACACCCGCCTGCCTCTGATCTGGCAAAAATAAAAGATGGAAGGGCCTCTATTCCCCTCCATCTGGCCGGATCAGAAAGGACAGCATGAGCAGACACAGGTCTGTCAGTCGCCCCGCTCTGCTCAGCAAGGGATCCATGGACAGATCCCCTGCTGAGAAAAACTGGACTGGCCCCTGTGAAGATTGCAGCTAGAATGCAGATAAGGCCGGTGTTCTGGCATATAGCGTCCGTCCATCGGATGGTGTCCGCCCCGTACTGGGCAGGCGCAGCGCTTGCACAGTACAGAGCAGAAGGAGATTCACAAAATCCCCCTCTGTTCCCTCTCTCTCTTCAGAGTAAAAGCTCACAGCGCCGCTTCGGGACTACTTTGCTCCAGCCTGTCCCTCTGTAGCAGCGTTGTGTGTGCGGGGGAGGGGCGCTGTGTGTGTGTGCGGCGGAGGGGCGCTGTGTGTGTGTGCGGCGGAGGGGCGCTGTGTGTGTGTGCGGCGGATGGGCGCTGTGTGTGTGTGTGTGCGGCGGAGGGGCGCTGTGTGTGTGTGTGTGCGGCGGAGGGGCGCTGTGTGTGTGCGGCGGAGGGGCGCTGTGTGTGTGTGTGTGCGGCGGAGGGGTGCTGTGTGTGTGTGTGTGTGCGGCGGAGGGGCGCTGTGTGTGTGTGTGCGGCGGAGGGGCGCCGTGTGTGTGTGTGTGTGCGGCGGAGGGGCGCTGTGTGTGTGTGTGTGTGTGTGTGTGTGTGCGGCGGAGGGGCGCTGTGTGTGTGGGTGCGGCGGAGGGGCGCTGTGTGTGTGTGCGGCGGAGGGGCACTGTGTGTGTGTGTGTGTGTGTGTGTGTGCGGCGGAGGGGCGCTGTGTGTGTGGGTGCGGCGGAGGGGCGCTGTGTGTGTGTGCGGCGGAGGGGCGCTGTGTGTGTGTGTGTGTGTGTGGGGGAGCAGAGGGGCGCTCTGTGTGTGTGTGTGCGTACATGCGGGGGAGGGGCGCTCTGTGTGTGTGTGCGTGTGGGGGAGGGGCGCTCTGTGTGCGCGCGTGTTGGAGGGGCGCTGTGTGTGTGTGTGTGTGTGTGCGGGGAGGGGCGCTGTGTGTGTGGGTGCGGCGGAGGGGCGCTGTGTGTGTGTGCGGCGGAGGGGCACTGTGTGTGTGTGTGTGTGTGTATGTGTGTGTGCGGCGGAGGGGCGCTGTGTGTGTGGGTGCGGCGGAGGGGCGCTGTGTGTGTGTGCGGCGGAGGGGCGCTGTGTGTGTGTGTGTGTGTGTGTGTGTGTGTGTGTGTGTGGGGGGGGGGGGCAGAGGGGCGCTCTGTGTGTGTGTGTGCGTGCGTGCGGGGGAGGGGCGCTCTGTGTGTGTGTGCGTGTGGGGGAGGGGCGCTCTGTGTGCGCGCGTGTTGGAGGGGCGCTGTGTGTGTGTGTGTGCGGGGAGGGGCGCTGTGTGTGTGGGTGCGGCGGAGGGGCGCTGTGTGTGTGTGCGGCGGAGGGGCACTGTGTGTGTGTGTGTGTGTGTGGCGGAGGGGCGCTGTGTGTGTGTGTGCGGCGGAGGGGCGCTGTGTGTGTGTGTGTGTGTGTGTGTGGGGGGGGCAGAGGGGCGCTCTGTGTGTGTGCGTGCGTGTGTGCGTGCGGGGGAGGGGTGCTCTGTGTGTGTGTGCGTGTGGGGGAGGGGCGCTCTGTGTGCGCGCGTGTTGGAGGGGCGCTGTGTGTGTGTGTGCGGGGAGGGGCGCTGTGTGTGTGTGTGTGTGGGGGGGGGACGCTGTGCGTGCGCGGAGGAGGGGCGCTGTGTGCGTGCGCGGGGGAGGGGCGGGGCTCAGATCAGAGCACGGAGAGGTGCAGCGGGGGCACCAGAGCAACACCGCCCAGTGCTGAGGAGAGCCCCGGAGGTGATGGATGAAGCAGAGGTAAGGAGGAGGGTGGATTCTCCCTATCTACAGCGAGCTGTGTGTGGGGGATGGTGGGGGTGAGTAGTGCAGGGAATGGGAGTCAGGTAGGTGAGTCAGTGTGTGTGTGATGGTCAGGTAGGTCAGTGTATGTGTCAGGTAGTTAGGTCAGTGTGTGTGTGTGTGTTTGTGTGTGTAATGGTCAGGTAGGTCAGTGTGTTAGGTAGGTGGGCCGGTGTGTGTGTGTGATGGTCAGGTGGGTCACATATTGCAAAGGGGGTGGAGTCATGGGCGGAGTCAATGGGGGGCAACAAAATGAGGTTTCGCCTAGGGTGTCAAATTCTTGCACCAGCCCTGCGGTAAAACAAACGTAGGAAAGAATTTAGGAGAAGAGTGGGGGGCGTGTCTCTAGTGTACTCACCAGGGACGAGGACTCATCTGTACCGATGCATTTCAGGGATCACCATACAGCAGAACCTTCTGGTCTGCAATGTCTGGTTATCCATAGACTGGAGATGAGTAATAGGAGAGGAGACTGGAGATGAGTAATGGGAGAGGAGACTGGAGATGAGTAATGGGAGAGGAGACTGGTGATGAGTAATGGGAGAGGAGACTGGTGATGAGTAATGGGAGAGGAGACTGGAGATGAGTAATAGGAGAGGAGACTGGAGATGAGTAATAGGAGAGGAGACTGGAGATGAGTAATGGGAGAGGAGACTGGGACAAGATACGATTACACAAGGAAGCGGAATGGACATGGGATTGTACACCCCAATAACACCCATCATACCATAAGAACACACCTAAAATATAAAATAAACACACAACAAGGATTGTGGAAAGTTTCGGCCGCGGCCCCTTTATTGGGTATAAAACAATTTTAATGATGAAATGACCTTTGACCTGTTCACCATTAACAGACCGACATGCTCCGTCACTAAGACTCGAGCAGCAATATCTTATATCCACCAAATAACAGTTTACCATCCCCCGTCCACCCACAAAGTGGGCGACATCACCCAAAAGCCAGGATACCAACCCGGCCCCACCCCCACCACCGCCGCCTAAACAATCGCTCTTTACAATCCAGCATTGGAAATGTCCTCCTTACCAATGACTGAGAAAATGGAGCAAAAACACACCTCTCATATGTGACATGATAAAGAGGGACTCCCTTCTACACAGGAAGTAGCACAGAACATGTCCCTGGTTACAGGGACCTCAGGGATCGAATGTGCAGAAATGATCGGCTGATCCCCACATGTGCTTCTCTCTCACCTCCCCTCCCCCTCCATAATGGCCTTTCACCATAACAAATGCCGTAATCTGGATAGAAAGTTTAGTGCAGCACAACACTCCCGGCAGGAAAATAATACATTTTATATAGAGATGAACCCCTCAGACCAAAACCAGGGACACCCAAAGCTGCATGAGGGACAGAGGGACTTGGTTCCAAAGGAGGGACAACTGGGCACTATGCCAAACACCGGCAGACCTCCGATGTGACCCTCCACATCACAATAGAGAAAATGACGTCACTAATAATGAGAATATCAGCAGATCAGTCACTTCACATTGTATGGTAACCGGACCATCAACTCCCCCCCCCAGGCCTAGAGAACCCCTTATCTGTAGACAGAAGAGCTGACATTTTATTTAGAAAGTGGAAGATTTCTAATCACCCAAATAATTCCCTTCCAGGAGAACAACAAGGAGATCCCATAGAGATCACACTTGTAAATAGGGAAATGATCAGCCAGATATTCCAAATACCTTCCCCGTATTCCCTGCAAGAGGAATGGGATTTTACCAGGAGAATAAAATCCTCCACACCAGAAAACATCATCATCATTCATCATCCTAAAAATTACACGACACGTTGGATGTGATTTGTCACCAAATAGCAATATATAGAAAACAAGGTGAGGTGTGATGTCACCGGTGACACCTCCATCCCTATAATATGCAACAAAAAGAGAAATTTCCCCGGGGACTTTAGATGAGGTGAGCGCTACTAAGACCATAAAAGTAAGAAGAGTAAGTACAGTATATATGTTTATATTCAGTAATAATATTACAAGCATATTGTCATCAGAGAAAGACACTTACTACAAGGTACATAAAACTGGGTTGAATACAATTGGTAGTAGTAGTAGTAGTAGTACAATTGTGTATGAACACTAGGGATGAGCCGAACACCCCCCGGTTCGGTTCGCACCAGAACTTGCGAACGACCCCCGCGTTCGGTACGAACGTTAGAACCCCATTGAAGTCTATGGGACTCGAACGTTCGAATTGGAAAGTGCTAATTTTAACGGCTAATATGCAAGATAGTGTCCTAAAAAGGGTTTGGGGACCTGGCTCCTGCCTCAGGGGACATGGGTCAATGCAAAAAAGTTTTAAAAACTACCGTTTTGGCGGGAGCACTGATTTTAATGACGATTAAAGTGAAAAAAAAGTGAAATATTCCTTTAAATATGGTGCCTGGGGGGTGTCTGTAGTATGCCTGTGAAGTGCCACGTGTTTCCCGTGTTTAGAACAGTCCCTGCACAAAATGACATTAAACGGAAATAACACCATTTAAAACTGCTTGCGGTTTTAATGTTATATCTGGTTCCTGCAATATGGATGAAAATCATTGAGAAAAATGGCATGGGTAGCCCTCCCTGCCCATTACCAGCCTATTTGGGTCTTGTACACATATTAAGGGGAACCCCGTACCCATATTAAAAAAAGGAAATGCGTGTGGCCCCCAGGCCCTATATACTCAGAACAGCAGTATACAGGCGGTGCAAACAAGACAGGGACTGTGTAGGTTTGTTGTGTTAAGTTGAATCTGTTTGTAATTTTCAACTGGTACATTTTTAAAGTGTAGCTCCAGTCATAAAACATTTTTTAAGCTTTTTGGAAAACATAGGAAGGGTTATCACCCCTGTATAATTTGTTTTGCCGTCCGTCTTTTTTCATCTCACTTGCTGCTGTCTCCTTGCGTTTGCAAGTAGGAGATGTTTGTAAGTTGGATGTTTGAAAGTAGGGGCCTGCCCTATATTATAGCGGTATGTACTGGGTACAGAGCACGCAGACAGCACGCACTATCTCCTAACACTACTGACTGCAAGCTCTATTATTAACCACTTGACCACCGGGCACTTAAACACCCTTTAATAACCAGACCAATTTTCAGCTTTCGGTGCCCTCACATTTTGAATGACAATTACTCAGTCATGCAACACTGGACCTATAGGAAATGTTTGTCCTTTTTTTCACACAAATAGAGCTTTGTTTTGGTGGTATTTAATCACCTCTCAGTTTTTTATTTTTTGTGCTATAAAAGAAAAAAGACCGAAAATTCTGCGAAAAAATGAATTTTTCTTCGTTTCTGTCATAAAATTTAGCAGATAAGTAATTTTTTCTTCATAAATTTTGGCCAAAATTCATACTACTACATATCTTTGGTAAAAATAAGTACAAATTGGTGGATATTATTTGGTCTTTGTGAAAGTTATGGAGTCCACAAGCTATGGTGCCAATATCTGAAAATTGATCACACCTGAAGTACTGACGGCCTATTTCCTTTTTTTTTTTTTCCACAAAATTGACATATTATCAGTTTATTTCACACACACAGCATATGCATACCACAAATTACACCCCAAAACACATTCTGCTATTACTCCCGAGTACGGAGATACCACATGTCTGAGACTTTTACACAGTGTGGCCACATACAGAGGCCCAACATGCAGGGAGCGCCATCAGGCGTTCTGGAGCACCCAGGACAATTCTGACATTTCTCTCCTACATGTAAAAATCATCATTTATTTGCTAGAAAATTACAGAGAACCCCAAAACATTATATATATATATTTTTTTTTTAGCAAAGACCCTGGAGAATACAATGGTGGTCGTTGCAAATTTTTATCTCACACGGTATTTGCACAGCAATTTTTCAAACGCGTTTTTTTGGAGGAAAAAACTGTTTTGTGCTTAAAAAACAAACAAAAAAAACAGTAAAGTTAGCCCAATGTTTGCATAAAGTGAAAGATGAAGTTATGCTGAGTAAATAGATATTAAACATGTCACTCTTCAAAATTGCACATGCCCGTGGAATGGCGCCAAACGTCGCTACTTAAAAAATCCCCATAGGCGACGCTTTCATTTTTTTTTTACTGGTTACATGTTTTGAGTTGCAGAGGAGGTCTAGGACTAGAATTATTGCTCTCGCTCTAACGTTCTCGGCGATACCTCACATGTGTGGTTTGAACACCGTTTTCATATGTGGGCGGGGCTTACGCATGAGTTCGCTTCTGCATGCGAGCACATGGGGACATGGGCGCTTTAATTTTTTTTTTTTTTTTTTTATTGTTCATTTTACTTTATTTATTTTAGTTTGACATTTTTTTCCCCAAAAATATATTTTTGATCACTTTTATTCCTATTACAAGGAATGTAAACATCCCTTGTAATAGGAATATGGGGTGACAGGTCCTCTTTACAGTGAAATCTGGGGGGTCAATATGACCCCACATCTCACCTCTAGGCTGGGAAGCCTGAAATAAAAAATAAAAAAAAGATTCTGGCTTTGATCGTACTGGCGAGTTGGTAGAAGCATCGGAGGGCGGTGAGGGGTGGGGGGCATCTATGGCTGGGTATTTCAGGGTATCACCGAGTATGGCTGGGTATCTCCGAGTATGGCTGGGTATGGCAATTTATGGCAGTGTATTGCAGAGTATTGGCGGGGTATTGACGGGGTACTACAGAGTAATAGCAGGGTACTGCAGAGTATTGGGGGGTACTGCAGAGTAATGGGGGGTACTGCAGAGTAATGGCAGGGTACTGCAGAGTATTGGGGGGTACTGCAGAGTAATGGCGGGTACTGCAGAGTAATGGCAGGGTACTGCACTGCAGAGTAATGGCGGGGTACTGCAGAGTAATGGTGGGGTACTGCAGAGTAATGGCGGGGTACTGCAGAGTAATGGCAGGGTACTGCAGAGTATGCACTGGTATTGCAGAGTATTGGCAGGGAATTGAGGGGTTAAATTCGGTGAGCAGCGATGTGGGCACTGCAGATGCAGCCCACATCGCTGCTGACACCGATCTCTTTCCCCTCCGCTGTACCAATCGGTACAGAGAGGGGAGGGAGGAACCGGCGTCATAACATGACGCCGGTTTGTTTACAAGTGATCACTCTGTCATTTGACGGAGCGATCACGTGGTAAACGGCCGCTATGAGCGGCCGTTTACCGTGATCCGTGATGCGCCGGGTCCTGTGGACCCGGCGGTCACAGATGCTCTCGAGTGCGCGCCCCAGGGGGGCGCACGAGAGCAGGATTCTGGGAGGCCGTTAATTAACGGCCTCTCAGAGTTAAACAACCGCCCTGAAGCCGTTAATCAGCAATGGGCAGTTGTTAAGTGGTTAAAGCTAGATCACTAGCTATATAGGTGAGGTGAATATAGTGGTGTATACTGCAGTCAGGGCACAGACAACAACCACTACACAGCAGCAAGATAGGAAATCAGCCAAAAACGATTGGTGTGTACTGTGTTTCAGGTACACAGAACACCCACTGCTTCAGATGCTAAGTAACACACTACACGAGGCCGCCTCAAAGGTGGCCTTATATAGTGTGGGGCGTGCACTACACAGCCTGAGCTATGATTGGCCACAGGCAGGATGCCTGTAGCCAATCATGGCTCTCCTCGCTGCTGGCGCTGCAATTGGCCAAGCATGCGGGGTCACAGTGCATGCTTGGCCAATCATGAGGCAGCAATGCACTGCGCCACCGCAGTGCATTGTGGTCCGCGCGCGCGCCACTCGAATTTTGACGCGAACGGCCAAAACGTTCGGAATTCGACGAACGGCCGAACAGCCAATGTTTGACTCGAACGTACGTTCGACTCGAACACGAAGCTCATCCCTAATGGGGAGAGGAGAATGAAGAGGACGACATTATCCTGGATGATGAGCAGGAGCCAGGCCACCACACCACTTGCAGTTTAGTGCAAATGGGGGCCTTCATGCTCCAGTGTTTTAATAGGGACCCCCGTATAAAAAGCATGAGGGTCAAGGACCAGTACTGGGTGGCAACGTACTTAGACCCCCGGTACAAACATAAAATGGCGGAAATGTTACCGCCGTCGCAGAGGGCTGTCAGAATGCAGCACTTACAGGCCTTGCTTCGAGAAATGCTGCATTCTGCTTTTGCATGCACTGGCAGAGGAGCAATTCCCACTCCCAGAGAAGGATTTGCGGGTACCAATCCAACAGCGCCTGCAAGAAGAGGCCGGTTTGAAGATGTGTTGGTGACTTCAGATATGAGGTCATTCTTTAAGCCGACCCATCGACAGGTTTACACGGATCCAGCATCAGGGAACGCCTAGGCCGATAGGTGTCTGACTACATCGGCTTAACTGCCAATGTAGACGCTCTGAGGAGTGATGAACCCCTGGACTACTGGGTGGGCAGGCTTGACCTCTGGCCAGAGCTTGCCCAATTTGCAATCGAACTGTTGGCTTGCCCCTCATCCAGTGTCCTGTCCGAAAGGGGGATTGTGAAAAAGAGAAATTGAGTTAATGGCAAGATCAAAAAAGAAGGATTAAATTTATGGCAGGACCAAAAAGAGGAATTCATTTTGTGGCAGGATTGAAAAGAGCGGGATTCAATTTGTGGCAGGATCAAAAGAAAAAAAATTAATTATGGCAGGATCAGGCAAGAGAGATGCAATTATGGCAGGATCAGGGAAGAGAGGGATTCCGTTTATGGCAGGATGAAAAAAGAAAGGAAAAGAAGATTTTTTTTTTTAATTATGAGAGGATCAGAGAGGAGGGATGCAATTTGTAGCAGGATCAGAAAGAGAGAGATAGAATTTAGTAGGATGAAAGAGAGGAATTACGTTTGTGGCAGGATCAAAATGAAGGGGATTCAATTTATGACAAAATCAAAAAGAGAAATTAAGTTTATGGCAGGATCAAAAGGAGAGGGATTCAATTTATGGCTGGATCAAAAAAGAAAAAAATAATTCATGGCAAAATCAAAGAAAGGGAATACAATATATGGCAGGATCACAAAAAGAGAGATTGAATTTATGGCAGGATCAAAAAGAGAGGGATTCAATTTATGGCAGAATCAAAAAATAATAATTTATGGCAAAATCAGAGAAGAGAGATGTAATTTATGGCAGTATAAAAAAGAGAAGGATTCAATTTATGGCAGGATCAAAAAGAGGAATTAAGTTTATGGCAGGGTGTAAAAAAAAAGGAAAAGGGATTCAATTTGTGGCAGGATCAAAACAGAAAAATTAAATTCATGGCAGGATCAAAAAAAGGGATTGAATTAATAGCAGGATCAAAAAGAGGAATTACATTTATGGCAGGATCAAAAAAGAGGGATTCAAATTATGGTAGGGTCAAAAAAGAAAAAATTTAACATGACAGGATCAGAAAAGAGTGATGCAATTTATGGCAGGATCAAAAAGAGAGGGATTGCATTTATGACAGGATCAAACAAAAAAAAGAAGGAGGAAAAATAGAGAACAGAAAAACAGAACAACAAGCACAGAGGGAACCTTCTGGGACAAAAAGGCAGATACTGAGGCAGGTGACAATGAAACTAAAGGTGGGATAGGATGATCTCATTTGAGAAATAGATCCACATCCCATCTGTGGTTCATGCCTGTGGGGGTGCGTGTCCCCAACAGGAAAATCCACTTGACTTCCTGTTCCAGTAGCCTTCTCTGCCTGTCTCCTCCACGTACTAACATTTTGATTTTTTGAACTGCAGAGAAAGAGAAGGAGTCCATGTTGCCATCATGTATGATTTTGAAATGTTTAGATACCTTGGATTTTTTTCTCATTACTATAAGCTGCTCCATTATAATGTTCACTAATCCTATCTCTCTCTTTCTGATCCTGCTACAAATTGTATCCCTTCTCTCTGATCCTCCCATAATTAAAAAAAAAAAAAAAAAATATATATATATATATTTTTTTTTTTCCCTTTCTTTTTTGATCCTGCCATAAATGGAATCCCTCTCATCCCTGATCCTGACATAATTTAATTTTTTTTTGATCCTGACACAAAATGAATTCCTCTTTTTGGTCCTACCATAAATTTAATCCTCCTTTTTTTGGTCTTGCCATGAACTCAATTTCTCTTTTTTATCCTGTCACAAATTGAATCCCTCTTTTCCTGACGCCTTCATGGCAGCACACACTGGGTTGTGACTCCGCCCCCCACAACCTGACAGGATTGGATTAGCTATAAATTTGAAGGGGAGACTCCCTGCTGCATTCTCTTTTTTATCCTCACCTGACGGGTTGGACGGACATAGTCTCCTGCTACAAACGAAAAAGCCTCTACCGCATTCGCCCCAGCAGGTTCAAGCCTCTCCTGTTTGGAAGTCCCTCCTGTACAGTCTCTAAAGGAGCTTCTATGGAGGGAGCCCCCCGCTCTGGTGGTCTCAAGGGGGCTAATTTTTCTGGCATATTACAAGCTTTAAAGAAGCTTATTTTCTGCAGTGGATTCCCTTCCTTTCTTTTTCATTTCTTTCTCCTGTTGCTGGCTACTGCTTAGTATGCACCTAGCAATCATTGAGTTAAAATTCTTTGATTTTAATAAGACAAGTACCTTATTATTTTCCTGGAAGGGGGACAGGGCTTGCTGGTGCCTGTTATCCCTCAGGATCGCCGTCTGTTTCGCCGCTCTGCGCATGTCCACTGTTCAGTTTTCTTCTACCTGTGTTTCTCTCGTGTTTCCCTTTTCCAAAATGGCGCGGGGGTGCTCGTGTCATCTCCGCGCATGCGCGGAGCGTCATTCAGTGGCGGAATGGCGCCACCTTTTAAAAACACCTGTGTAAGTTCAGTAGATGCTGTATTGCATACTGCTGCCAAGATAAGGAAGGACTGCTCTGCTTTTCTGAAATTCTACTAAAGGTAAGCCCTGTGGGGATTCCTTATATTGTTCCTGTGTGTTAAATCTCTGCTGCTTTAATAATGTTAAATGAATCTAAATCTTATTTAGAAATTATTTAAATAATTAAAAAAAAATATATATATATTTCATTGATACCTTTTTCTTTTGTTTTATGCATTTCTGAGCAGTAGGTGTATGTATGTGTATATGTGTATATATATGTATATATATATATATATATATATATATAATAATAAGGTGTATGTATGTGTATATATATATATGCATATGTTTAATAGTGCGTCAGTAGGAATTTCAATATTTCTTCCCGCTTATACGTTCCTTCTTACATTTTAGACTGTCTTGTGCCCCTTTTTTTCCTTATGGAGTCCACTGCCCACGCAGACCACCATCAGCAAGTTAGGTAAGAGGCTACATCAGTTAGGTACGTATTGAAGGGGAGATCAAAAGAGTGCCAGATGCTTAGTACTGCCTTTCTTTTCTTTCGGCAGTCCAGCTGAGTCAAGAACCACAAGTTCTAGACAGGGGAGAAGATCCAGCCATACCTCAAGCAGGAAATCTCGCAGAAGTCGCTCAAGATCCCCTTCACGCCACCGTAGGCATAGCCATTCACGGCATAGCCATTCACACCATAGCCAGTCAGGACGCAGGAAGTCTCCCTCGCACCATCAGAGTCACCATGCCCGTCCTGCAGCAAATGCCTGCTGGGTATGCGGTGCCCCGGCTTTGCCAGACAAACTCGCTTGTCGATCCTGCTTCAGTGAGGCCACCAGAGAAAAAGAGACAGACGCTAGAATGGCCACGGATCTCATTAGGGAGTCTGTTCGGGAGACATTACTGGAATCTGCCACCCCAGCGGTGGATAGAGCAATTCCTGGCACGTCCTCTGCAGAGACTCGTCTCACCCCAGCATCAGAATCCTCCTCTGAGGATGAAGGTCAAGATTTGTCAGCCGGCTTTGACTTTTCCCTGGTGGAACCTTTTGCAAAATCCGTTAAGGAGGCAATTGGCTGGCAGGAGGACGCGACTAATCCCCCTAAAGTACGGAAATATTTTCCAAACTTAAAAAGGGATCCAGAGACCTTTCCTTTTATCGAGGAACTTGAGGATCTCATCCGGGACGAATGGGAGAGATCAGATAAGAGAACTAGCCTCTCCAATAGACTGGCAAAAATGTATCCCTTAAAGGAAGCGAGAGTGAAGCCCCTAGTGAATGCCCCCATCGTTGATTCTTCATTAATGCGCCTTGCCCGCCATGTAACCTTACCAATTGAGGATGTGGTTTCCTTCCGGGACGTTTTAGATCGAAAGATGGATCTGGAATTAAAAAAGGCTTATTCCACAGCTGGAGGGGCCTGTAGACCAGCGATTACTACAGCAGCAGTGGCCAGAGCCATCTCAGGATGGGCTTCCGGAGTGGAGAAGGACCTCAAGGACGGCGTCGAGATGGAGAAAATAATATCCTCCCTGCAGGAGATCAGACTCGCAGGAGATTTCGTGGCAGAGGCTTCGGTAGATGTTATTAGATCTTCTGCCAGGTCAATGCTGGCTTCGGTAACAGCTAGAAGAGCCTTATGGCTGAAACCATGGATAGCGGACGCAGCCTCCAAAATGAATTGGTGCAGAATTCCATACGACGGTTCAAACCTGTTTGGTGCCACGCTAGATTCAGCCATATCCAAAGTTTCTGGAGGGAAATCAGGTCTGATCCCTTCCGATAGAAGACCTAGGGCTCAGAGAGGTCCAGCTTTCAAACGTAATTTGCCAGATAAATACCGAGATTCCAGATCCTACCGTCCAGGTAGGGAATTCAGAAGGGACTGGAGGAGCACAAAACCCTCATTTCTTAGATTGCAGAAATCCAAGGCTACCCCGGCTAGGGATCAGCCGAAGTCCTTTTGAAGGTCCGCCTGCCCACCCGGCCCAGGTGGGCGCCAGGCTGAAAAGTTTTTTCAAAATCTGGGCGAAACACATAAAAGACCTATGGACACTGTCCACAATAAAACTGGGTCACAAATGGAAGTTCAGGAACGGTTTTCCACCAAACTACTTCCGCTCAACCAGGCTCCCGTCTTCACTATCCAAAAGGAGCCTGTTAGTAAAATACATAACAGAGCTGAAACAAAAGGGCGCAATCCTAGAAGTGCCATCACACCAAAAAGGGAAGGGATTCTATTCCCCTCTTTTTTTAGTGAAAAAGAAGACAGGCGATTTAAGACCCGTGTTGGACCTCAAGAGACTCAACAGAGGCATCCAAGTGGAATCCTTCAAAATGGAAAGTTTACAGTCTATTCTTCTAGCGATAAATCTAAACGACTGGATGCTTTCTATAGATTTGTCAGATGCTTATCTTCACGTGCCAGTTCACCCGTTTTTTCAAAAGTTTCTGCGTTTTGCCATAAAACAGCACCACTTCCAATTTCAATGTCTTCCGTTCGGCATTTCCTCGGCTCCCAGGACATTTACCAAAGTTCTGTTACCACTAGTAGCTTTCCTCAGGGGAAAGGGTTTGCGAGTCCATCACTATCTGGACGATATCCTGCTGTTGGCAGAAGATCAAGAATCTCTGATTCTTCACCGGGAGATTCTCCTTGCGACCCTTCAGAAATTTGGATGGATAATCAACTGGAAGAAGAGCAGTCTGCAACCTACACAGAGAATGACCTTCCTGGGGGCAGACCTGGACACCAGATTGAACAGGATACAACTTCCGCTAGAGAAAGTCAAACCTCTAGTGTGGAAAATGCGGAGACTACTGACAACAAGTCAGTTGCCAGCCAGAGCCTGCCTAAGCATACTGGGGTCCATGTCAGCGACTATACCCATGATACAGTGGTCACAATGGCACATGAGACCTCTCCAGAACTCATTTCTCAGGCAGTGGGATGGAGTATCGATGCGCCAAACCATTTTTGTCTCCAATTCAGTAAAACAGTCGATATGGTGGTGGACACACCGCAGCAATCTCGAGAGATACAGACCAATAGTCCCTCCGGATCCGGAAGTAGTAACTTCGGACACTTGCCAGACGGGTTGGGGAGCCCATTTTCAGGATCAGGCAGCCCAGGGGCAGTGGCTTTTTCAGGCTTTAGACCTAGTCTCCAATATTCTGGAACTCAGGGCAGCTTTCCAAGCTTTGAAAGCCTTCGCGCCACTACTGAGAGGCAAGAATGTAGTTATCCGCATGGACAACAAGGTGGCAGTGGCCTACATTCAGAAGCAAGGGGGTACCCGGAGTGTCACTTTAATGGAGGAAGTTCGACCCATTTTAGAGTGGGCTCAGATTCACCTTTCAAGCCTAAAAGCAGTATATGTTCCAGCAGCACAAAACATGCTAGCCGACTGCCTAAGCCGAGAGGTTTTTTCCAACAACGAATGGTCCCTGAATCCTCAAACCTTCACTCTTTTGACGAATCTTTGGGGAATGCCAGAGATAGATCTAGCGGCTACCCCAGCAAATACCAAATGCCTCAGGTTTCTATCAAGGGGGTCATTCCCATCAGCGGAAGGGGTGGATTGCCTGACTCACCCATGGAACTTCAAGCTGGGATACATTTTTCCTCCAGTTCCATTAATCGCAAGATTTCTGTCCAGACTCCGGAGATCCTCAAGGACGGTGATCGCAATCATCCCACTATGGCCACGAAGGCCGTGGTTCACAACTCTTCGGCAACTCAGCCTTCAACCTCCTATTCCCCTGCGGGTATCTCCGGACCTTCTATCCCAAGGTCAGTTCCTGCATCCAGCTCCGGAAAGGTTGCACCTGATGGCCTGGAGATTGAGAGGGCTAGGCTGAGAGCTCAGGGATGCTCTCAAGAGGTTATATCAACTCTGATGCAAGCCAGGAAAACCACGACCAATTCCATTTATTCTAGAATTTAGGAAAGGTTCTGCTCCATGGCCCAACAGAAAGGATGGAACAGCGTCTCTCCGCAGCCTGCTCACATCCTGGAGTTTCTCCAATCAGGGGTCAACAAGGGTCTGAGTCTAAGTACCCTCAAAGTTCAGGTGTCTGCCCTATCAACCAAAACAGATACGAAATGGGCCTTTCATCCCCTGGTTGTCCAGTTCTTGAGAGCTTATCTGAAAATCAAACCCCCTAGGAGGCCGATTTTTCCGTCATGGGATTTATCAGTAGTCCTTCACGCCCTGTCTTCACCTCCGTTTATTCCAGCTGAAAAGATCTCTCTATGGGACTTAACTCTAAAACTGACTTTTCTGATTGCAATCACATCTGCAAAGAGAGTATCAGAAATACAAGCTTTAATGATCTCGGAACCACATTTAGTTCTTTTTCCTGACAGAGTGGTTCTAAGGCCCTCGGAGCAGTTTATACCCAAAGTGGCTACTCCTTTTCACTACAACCAGGATATTGTTCTCCCTTCCTTCTCTAACGATCAGGGGGATCCACACCCTCTGGATGTAAGGTCAACCATCATCAATTACCTATCTACTACTGCCTCATTCAGAGGGACAGATTCTCTCTTAGTCATCCCTCATGGATCCAAGCGAGGTCAAGCAGCTTCTTCACGTACCATCGCTTCCTGGCTGGTTAGGATCATTAAGAAGGCATATTCCTCCCAGCAGCTAGCAATTCCTGAGGGCATCAGGGCTCATTCTACAAGGGCAGTGGCTACCTCCTGGGCAGCATATTGCAGAGTGTCTCCAGAAACAATATGCAGAGCAGCGTCCTGGTCCTCCAGGCATACCTTCATTTCCCATTACAAAGTGGATTCAGCTCACTTGTCCATGACTGACTTCGGCAGATCTATCATTAGAGCAAATTCTTCCGCATTAGAAGGAATTAAAGTTTATTTTACTTGCACCCACCCGACTGGCGAGTTATTTCCCAGTGTGTGCTGCCATGAAGGCGTCAGGAAAACGGAAAATTGTATACTCACCTTCCATAATTTTCCTTTCCTGACGCATCTTCATGGCAGCACACGATTCCCTCCCTGTCTCTTTGTGATGATATATACGGAGAATGCAGCAGGGAGTCTCCCCTTCAAATTTATAGCTAATCCAATCCTGTCAGGTTGTGGGGGGCGGAGTCACAACCCAGTGTGTGCTGCCATGAAGATGCGTCAGGAAAGGAAAATTACGGAAGGTGAGTATACAATTTTCCGTTTTTTGATCCTGCCATTAAAGGGGAAGGGAAGGGGAAAAAGAGAAGGGGAAAGAAGGAGGGAGAGAAGGGAAAGTAAAGAGAAAAAAAAGACAATCATTTATTTGAACATAAGTCTGCATTTTCATCCTCTTCCAAAGAATACATTTTTTCCTTGAAGCAATAAGGTCTCAATATTTTATGCAGAATTTTTTCTACACACTTCTTCTTGGCTCAATAAATTAACTTTTTATATTGCCCTTTTTTTTCTCTCCCCCTTTTCATGTTGGCTAAAAACAGGTGTAGACACTAACCACTTGAATAATTGGTGGTATCAATTAAATATGCTAATTTTCTGTGACACTAACCTGATGGGCCAATGGAGTTTGCATATGTGTATATGAGTATATTTATATTCTTTGTCATATCTGTTTCAAACCAGCTACGACTAAGGCGTCTGCCGAAACGCGTCAGCTTTATTGTTTTACTGTCACTCTGATGTAGCAATAAACGACACTTCAAGGATTACAGTGTTGCCGGCTCTTCTTACTACTAGGTCACTGGAGAGCATTCAGAAGACCCGCATACGTATAAACAAAGTGGTGGGGCGGTTCGTGGGTTAAGCATGGAGGCTTAGGGGGGCAAGGCTTGACGGCTCGTGTGGATGACTGCCTAGTCCCTCAGCTCCGCAGTATTACCAGCCTGAGCGACTGTTTCAGCGACACTAGAGAAGGGAAAACGATCCCACCTGAGCACTCAAACATCCTGCCACAGAGGGAGAACAATGCTGAAGCGAAGGAAGGATTCTAAACTGCTGCGGAAGCTCACAGATTCCTACGCCCGCCATACCTGGTGAGCGGCCAAGAAATGACAGTGTGGTTCTCCTCCTCATACTCCAGCCAAGGCTCCACATCATCTCCAGGTCTCCCTCGATCCTCTGATCTACTGGGTGAGTGTTCCTCCTAACTCACCCACTACTGCCAGCCTGCTAAAACTAGGATCAGATCAGAAGAGCCCCTGCACACTCATAGCTCCCTGCCTATTATCTCCCCCCCGCCACAGCAACCATCAGTGCTTGATACCTTCCCTGCCTCAGATCAGCCACTATCTGAGAACACTGAAAAATATGCAGCTCTCACTGAGGCAAATCTTAAATGATGATTTATCCTCTGCTGTTTCCACACTGCCTGCAACTGTACGTAACCACGATCAAACCATTACTCATACTGAATCCAAAATGAGTGACTTGTTCACTGCGCATAATGAGTTAGTGGATGGTTTTGCAGACCATGAAGATGAACTCCAATCAATCAATTTGAAGCTTGCAAACCTAGAGGACCGCTCCAGACGTAACAATATTAAGTTCCGTAACATTCCAACAATCGATCCAACAATCAGATCTGGTACAGTTCCTGCAATCCCTGATGCGCGCACTTTTACCTGACCCAACACTCTGCAATATGGAAATTGACAGAGCTCACAGGCTCCCTAAGCCTCCTCATCTCCCTGCTTATACACCCAGAGATGTCCTGGCCCGTGTCCACTTTTTCACAGTGAAAGAAAAAGCCATGATTGCCGCAAAACGAGCAGCGAGACTCCCCGACCCTTTCACCAACATCACTCTTTATGCTGATCTATCCAAAGCAACCATGGAAAATCACAGACAGCTGGCGACTATAACTAAAGCGCTTCAGAACCATAAAATACCATATAAATGGGGCTTTCCCACTAGCCTACTCATTACGCATCAAAACAAAACGCACAAAGTGCGAACCCTCTCATCAGGACTTAAACTTCTCAGGATCTGGTGCATAATCCCAGAAGAAATACCAAACCCTTCTGACCTCCTATCAACACACATGGAAGTCGGAGGAGCTCCTCCAGATGTTTGAAAGCCATAATTATCTCCCTTCTCTACACCGGCCAAATGGTTGGGAAACTGCAGAGCTTCTATCTGATACCAGCCAGCCTGTTCAGTAATCCCTGTCCATTGTAGCTGACATAGGACCACTAACACCCATCAATTGTTTGCAGTAGTTTCTGCACATTGAGCCTGGATTCCATTTGGTACAGGGCTCTCCATTTTTAAACACAGACCCTCCACCTGAATCCAGCACCAGCCAATCACCACCCTCCATTCAACTATGTTTTTTTCCAGATTCCTGCTTCTTTGAACAAACGACAATGCACTCTCCCCAAGTACCAAAGAAACAAAACAACAAAGCCCCCTAATTCTATATAGGGACATCACCGGATGATGTGCCGGCCCATTATGATGTCACAGTCCCAGAGGATGCTGGGACTGTGACATCATAATGGGCGGGCACATCATCCGGTGATGTCCCTATATAAGTCGCCACATGCCGCGTGTCCTGTCATAGTGACCCGAGACAGCGACGAGGCAACATCTCCAGAAGAGAAGAAGAGAAGAACAGAAGATGGCGACAGCAACAGCGGTAGCGGTGACAGAAGACCGGGCCCCCGCTTGTAAAAGAGCTAGAAGAAGGCGCGGTGGCCCGGAAGGAAGAACCGAAGAGGGGGACAAGACCCCCGAAGTCGGAAGAAGAGGGCGGCGGCGGCGAAGAAAGCCGGGCTCCTCCGCTAGTAAAAGAGCTAGCAGAAGATAGCGGAGGAGTCTGGCGAGAAGACCCCCGAAGACGGAAGAAGACCCCGGAGCTGTGCAATAAACTATTTTAACCCTTGTGTATTGTGTTTTTTTTTTACTTTTTTCACAGGTGAATGGGTAGGGGTACATTGTACCCCATACTCATTCACATAGGGCGCCCGCAGACCCCAACAACCAACGGCCAGGGTTGTCGGGAAGAGGCCCTTGTCCTCATCAACATGGGGACAAGGTGCTTTGGGGTGGGGGGCCGCGCGCCCCCCCCCCCTTCCCACAAGGCACCCCCCATGTTGAGGGCACGTGGCCTGGTATGGCTCAGGAGGGGGGCGCTCGCTCGTCCTCACCCCCTTTCCTGGCTGGCCAGGTAGTGTGCTCAGATAAGGGTCTGATATGGACCTGGGGGGGACCCCCACGCCGATTTTTCAGCGTAGGGATTCCCCTTTAAGTCCATACCAGGTGACAGGGCCAGCGACGCCTCATTCGCTGGCCCGTCTTCCTGGAGCCGCACTCAAAATGAGCGGACTTTTCTCCGGGCGGGAAAAGTCTGTTCATTTCAAAAGTACGGCGGACTGGCACACACACCGTACTGTCCGCCGAAATGCGAGTCCGGCGGACAGATTGGTGTGCAAAACGACTTTCTTAGTCCGCTGGACTTTTGGGTAAAAAAAAGTCTGCCGGAGCCTACACACGGGTGGATTGTCTGGCAGACTTGAGTCCGCCGGACTTTTCCACCGGATTGTTTGATTGTGTGTACACGGCATTAGCCTCAAACCAAAAGAAGAAAAGTTGAGTCCTCACTGCCGTACGAGACTCAATCCAATTCAAACTACACCACTCAGTAGCAGACCCCCAATGACGTTTCCTGATCCTTATATGTGACATTAACCAAATCACCTACATACTAGTCAACGTATATGGGCCGAACAAGCAACAATTGCGTTTCCACAAACCAATATACAAGAAGATAACAAGAATCCGAAAAGGAAGACTTCTTATTGGAGGTGACTTCAACATAATTGGAAACCCAAACCTGGACACCACATTTTCCTGTGGAAATACTGGAACCATAGCACAAATTCTATGGTTTTGTAGGTCCATCAGTTCATTCTGGAAGCAAATATTTGCTCTAATTTCTACAATGTCACAGATCCCAACCACCCCTAACGCCTCCCTAGCTTTGCTACACCTTGGGATAGAAAAATTCCCCCTCAGATCACGTGTGGTAATAGTACACCTACTACACGCAGTGAAACAGAACACCAAACTCTGGAAAACTTCGGATTCCCCAACCATTTCTAACACAATAGCAGATTTAAACCTCCAATGTGAAATGGAGAGATTAGTTGCTAGGAAAAATGTGAGTATGGCAAAGTGTCTGTATAACTGGTCATCCTGGCTCACTCATTCCAAATGTACTGTAATTATCTGATATTCTCCCAATACGACAACTTTCTCCCATTTCCATATCTCCTTCTTTCCTTTTACCCGCTACTCAACCTCACGCTACAACGCCACAATCATACCTACCTGGCTGGTGCCCCCCTTTCCCCTCCCTACCCACAACCCATCCCAGTCTTGAGTGTATAATAGTGATGTATGTTACATGACTTCTCTCTGTTTAGTATATTTTGCAATATTGACGATGCTTCATTTAAAATACTTTCTTTCTTTCTGGTTCAATTTGCTCCAGTCGGAACATCTGACATGTTGTAACAAATGTATTTCCTGTTCACTTTACTGAAAATATTAATAAAGAAATATTGAAATAAAAAAAAAAGAAGGGAGGCTTAGTAATCAGGCATAAGGAATTGGAGACAAATGTTGGGCTCTATTTGAGGATGGATGGAGTTCATCTTTCAGATGTGAGGATTGACCTCTGGACAATGGGCTTGCAGGAGGGGATTCAAAGGGTCCTGCGGGTGTGGAGGTGCCCTTAAGAGGAAGTTTGTCACCCTTTCTGGCTGTGGCAGTGTTGCTTGTTGGTCTCTGACAGTGGCAGTAAAACGTAGGTGATCAAAAAGGGGTGGGGGGATCATCGGCAGTATGAGCCCCTCCGGTGTATTCCAGCAAGGTGGATGGAATACGGTAATGGTGGCACTGCGGGTAAGGGGGTGTCTCTGAACGGCTACAGCTGGAGGCCTAAAAGGTTTTAAAATGGTCCCGCAGTGCATGGTGGTATATATGGAAAAAGGTGGGTCACCATCAGAGACCAACAGACTGGGGTAAAATGTTCATGGTGTGTGTTTTTATGTTTATATTTGATATTGGAGTTATTTGGTTGGTTTGTTTAATTAAGGCTGTTATGTCCAGTTATACTCCAAAGCAAGGTGTGGTCTCAGTTATTTTAGGTGGGTAATAAAGTGGGTTGGTGCATAACAGTTTACTATATGGGGGTCATTTGGACTACACTGGTCAAGTAACTTGACCATGTGTAAGAAAACTGAAGTCTTCCTGTTGTGCACTCAGTGCCTCTCATGTGAAAACTCAGAGGGACTACTTCTCAGTTTTTCTGGAAACTGGATACCACTTTAAAATTGAACTTTGGAGATAAATGTGATATCCTTCTCTCTGGTAAAAAAGGAACAAAAAAAAGGGCCCTTGCAGGAAAGTGTTGCAATCTTCAACATCCTTCTGTCTGAAGTAACTGCTGTCAGGAGAACTAGTTTTACAGTGAGGTACTTCAATGGAAATTAAACCTATTGGAGCAAAGGGTGCTCTCAGATCTAAGCCAAAGTCCCACAGAGGGAACAAGGATTTCCCACAAGGTCATATATAGATTGTCATCTGGAAGAAGCATCTGGTCACTGACTTTTGCACCTATATGCAGCCTGTGAAAAGCTAAAGTAGAGATCTGTATCTTAAATGGAGTTGTATAACAGATCAACCTCTAGCATTGATTGTAAAATGTCAAGGATATTGGCTAGAGCAAGGAATACCGGAGAGAAAGCTTTTGCTGAGCAAACAAAACAAACTTCTTTCATATCCTCTCCTATGTATTGTTCATGGATGATCTTCTGGTCACCAAGGTCTGAACAACCTCACGTGAGAACCCATACATCTCTAGTGTAGCCTATTCCATAGCCAGGCTATTAAAAGTAGTCTCATTGGATTGGGGTGCTGTTATTGACCTTGCCATAAAAGATTTCATTAGACCAGAGACAACGATCAAACAGAAATTTCCATGGTACTGTGAATCTTGTATGATGGAGTCTTTGCATTGGTTACAAATATTAGATGCTCAGTGAAGTCTCCCTGAGAACTTCTGCTGGAACGTACCATAGGGCCAATATTGGTATGGGGCACTTGTTGAATAAATATTCTGCCTAACCGACCAATAATTGGATTTGCTTCCCTGACAAGAAGACCAACCTTAACTGACTGTATGTGGTTCTCTGCCCCACAAAAAGTTTCTTTGCAAGACGTAACAAGAAATGACTTTTGGTGTCCCCTTGTCAGGCAATGTAGGTTACTACTGTCTTGTTGTCAACCTTACTCAGGCCTCCTTGAAGATCCTGAAAGGCTTGCAATGCTGGAAAAAGGTTTCCTTCCATTCAAGATACTTGGGGAGCCTGCACTTCACTGCGCTCTAATGGCCTTGCACTTGTTTCTTCAGATTGTGGACTCCCAGAGACTGGCCTCAGAATCATCCCATCTTCTGGGCTGATAGGCATGCCTCCGAAAGAAGCACAGTAGCGATGTCCAAAATTCCAGTTCTTGTCAAATCTGTTTAGGTAGAAAGATTTTCTGATCCTTGGACGGCCCAGCTCATAGGCTAAAGAAGGCAAATTGAAACACCCTCATGTACCACCTGGGCCAACGGTACTACCACAGTCAACAAGATCTTCAAAAAGATTCCTGGGGCTGTGCCAATTCTGTAAAATGCAGACACTTGAACTGGAAGTGACATCTGTCCACCACAAATCTCACATGCCTCTGGTACTCGGCAATAATCAGTACATGGAAGTATGAGTCGGCCAGTCGATTGATACCAACTGGTCCTCCTGCTGAACTCTACCTGTGGCTGTCTGCATGGACTCCATCTTGAACCTCTTGGTGTGTATGAACACATTCAATAACTTCAAACTCTAACAGGCCAGAAGGCTCCTGCCTTAAGTACTAGAAAAACTGGGGAGAAGGGCCCCAGATAATTCTATGTTTCTGGCATTACTGGCATGATGGCCTTTTAGCAGTATAAAAATCTTGCAAACTGTTTCTAATCTGAGATCTGTTAAACATAAATTTAATGAATTCAGTGGTCAACTTTGGAATTCTCCCTTGTACTCCCACCTGTCTTCTGAACCCACTGGTCTTTGATGATTGTCGTCCAAACCCTCCAGAAGGAGGCTACATTCATCAACTTTACTCAGGCCCCCTAGCCCCAACTGGAAGAGACTGGTTGGACGTACCTTCAAAAAGACTTCCCAGCCCTCTTAGCAGCTTGGTCTGGACTTGAATTCATGTCAAAAGTAACTTTGAGACACCTCCACTGTGATCTGTTAAATCTGCAACCTGTCCTATAAGATTTGGCCTCCTGCACCTTCTGAAGTTCAGTAGGCTTGAGTGAAGGATGGCGGCTTCCTCCTACTAGTCTGTCTTTTCCTCCTACAGTCCGGTCTTTTCCTCCTGTCATTCGCTTAATTGTATTGTTCAGTATTTGGCCAAACAATAACCTCCCATTATAGCAAATGTTGAAGGCTCTTGTAGAAGTTTCGCCTGCCCTCCAGTGGCATAACCACAATGCTTTCATAGCAGTGGCTGAGTGCACCAGCGCTTATACTAGGTCTATCAAAAGCATCAACCAAAAGTCAGTTGCCAGGTTCCACTCTTTCCAGAAACTGTGCCAAATCTGCCAAATCCTGGAAGGGGTGTGGTTAAAAAGGTTTGGTTAAGAATGGGTTTGGTGCAATTAGAGAGATAAGAGGTGTGGTTTACTTAGGTAACATGGTCAGTGGGGGGGGGATTAGTCAGTTGGGGGTAAGCAGGAGATGAGGCAACACCATAGAAACTTTTTGTTCCCTCCCTCCCTGTAGTTGATACTGATCATTTTGATTATATGTTTTCTGTTTCAGGTGGTATGCAGGGGTCTCTGGTTTGTGAAAGTCAGAATGGTGGAAGGTATACAGTACAGTATACGGTGTGGAACATGTTGGGCCTATCTCGGTATGGGTACCTTCCCTATTTGGTAATCACAGGCTATAGGTCATCGGGCTGTATTGGGCAAGAAGGTGGCAATAGTTGTCCCTGAGCTTGTGGGACTGCGGATAGGGGCCTGGATGCAGAAGTGGTGTGATTGTGGTACAGCTGATGCGATAGAATACCTTCCTTCATGAACCTCAGACATAACAGTCAGTGTATATGTGTATATGTATATATATATATATATATATATATATTGTGAGGGGTTAGCTCGGCAGCGGGTGTGTGTGACCCCCTGGATGGGTTCACAACACAAAATTAGGCACAGCAGACAGCGTTGTAGGTGCAAAAAAACAAAAGATGCAGTTTATTTATGCTACATGCAGTGAAACATATAACAGCCAAACAAAAATAAAACATGAAAATAAATCCTGGTCAGCTTGACCTCTAATTACACACTTAGACTCCCTGTCTAACAACTGAGTGCAGCCTTGTGCTGCCCCCAGTCCCTGTCTCTGTTGTAGGGGTTTGCCACACAGGCGTTAACTCACCGCACAGAACAGATATCACACTCCCCAGTCTATACACACAAAACTGGTTCCAGGATGGAGCATCTCCCTAAGCATGCTGGGGTTTTTTGTAGAGGTCTTAATGAGCCCACTTACTTCAGCTGGGTTCATTAACTCTTCCCCTCTAGTTGTACAAGTCTGCGTAAAGCCTGAATCTAGGGCACACATATTTCCCATCCTGGATACAACCAGGTGACTTTACCTGCGTGCTGCCACAATATATATATATATATATATATATATATATATATATATATATATATATATATATATATATAATATAAATAAATTAAATCTTTTTATTTTATAAACATATAAAATGTACATACCAATAAGAATAAAGAAACTACCAAGAGATAATCTTACACAATTCCGTCAGTGTCACGATTAATAGCTCCATACATACATTATTCTTTCTATAACCCTTTAAACCCCTCCCATCCCCCCATTCCCTCCTAGTGCCTTATCTTTCATCCACCTTTTTTAAACATTAGTTCTTTTTATTGAAAAAAAATTGCATGGTACATACAAAAAATAGAGGGTGTCAAAATAGAAACATATGCTTGTCTCGGTTTAACTTCTACATAATAAAAATATGCGCTTCACATAGATAAGTACATCAGTACATAGTGTTCGAATTATTATCGGAGCCATACAAACACCTCCATAGATCCACCCACCCCCCACACACCCCATCCCGCCGGCTCCCGGCTCTTCTCCATATACTTAACCAAAGTATAGAACTATACTCATCTAAAATCAAACTATATATTCTTTATTTTTATTTTTCGTACATTATTCAAACGACATTTTACAAATCTTGAGGGTGGAGTCGTACAGTGTGTTACAGAGCTACAGACTCCTTACACCTCTCATCTTACAAAGTACACGAAAAAAAAAAAAAAAAAAAAAAAAAAGCCCCCTCCTCCCTCCCCCCCACGGGCAAAAAAAAAAAACAAATTGGACGGAGCTGTGCCCCCCATTCTCTGCCCGTGTCCTTCGTCCTCCTCCCCTGTTCCCTACTCCTATTAATCAGACATGACAGTTCCCACTATCTATGAATGTCAGCCATTGTTGCCATTTCCCTTGGATTTCACTTTCTGGCTCCAGGGTTTTATTGATCGAATCTTCAATCAATCTACTCTGCTCCACCCTCTTCACCCACTCTAAGATTGTCGGCCCCTGGGGATCTCCCCAATGGATTGGTATTACGGCTTTGGCTGCATTCAAGAGATAGGGGATGAGGGTGGCTTTGTACTGCCTTAATCCCATGTCTGTGTCGTGGAACAGGCAGGTCCATGGACATTTCCTAATCCTCTTTCCAGTTATCAGATATATATTTTCAATTATCTTATCCCAAAAGGGTCTTATTTTTGGGCAATCCCCCCATATGTGTTTAAACATGCCTTGTTCTTTACATTCCCTCCAACACATCAAATCCTCACCCCTTCTTAATTTCTGCATTCTTATGGGTGTCATATACCACCTCGCTATTAATTTATATGCCATTTCATATGTTCGTGAATCTTTCGCTAGTGCATATGTCATTTTTAAGATTTTTCTTCTGTGTTCATCATTTCTAAGTGTCCCCAATTCCCCTTCCCATTTCCCTAAATATACAGGTAATTCCCCTTCTCCCTCACCTCTTAGTATTTTATATAATTTTGATATCCTTTTCACTATACTTTGTGGGTCCTTAAATAATTTTTCTAGTGGCCTTAACTCATTCATTCCTCGTAGGGGCTGTGAAAGCCCTTGTGTGAAGTGTGCTAGTTGAATGTATCTCCATTTGTCTAGGGGTCTGTGTCCCCATTGTTGGGTAATTTCCCTATATGTTAGGATCCTATCCCTTTTCATCACCTCTCCCAGTGTTACTTCTACCTTCTGTGCCCATCTACTATAATACATCCGCTCTTCCATTCCTGGCAAAAAATACTTTGTGTCTAGTAGAGACATTAAGGGGGAATTACATGTCCAGTTTTGTGACTTATTTATTTTATCCCATGTTCTCAATGTGTGCCTTGTGACTGTGCAAGTGCCTGTTCCTAGATTCCTTACTTGGGTTGGTATCCAGATCATTTTTGCTAAGTCTGTCCCACTTAATCTTGTTTCCAACTCTGCCCAGCTCTTCCCCTCTTGATTGTGTATCCAATCTACTATCCTGGATAATATTATGGCTTCATAATATTTTTTAAAATCTGGGAGACCCACTCCTCCTTTTTCCTTCTCCTTTACGAGGACCTTGTGTGCAATACGCGGTTTTTTGGGGTACCATATGAATGCGAGAACAAGAGATTTTAATTTTCTGAAAAAACTACTCGGGAGGGCGATGGGAAGCATTTGAAATGTATACAATACCGTTGGTAGTATGAACATTTTTACTACGTTCATTCTGCCTATCCACGATATTCTTTTATGTTTCATATTTTCCATTTGGGATTTAATTTTATTAAGCAGAGGTATATAATTTGCTTCGTACAAATTCGTTTTTTTTACTGTTAATTTAATCCCTAGATAGCTCAGTTCCCCTCCACTCCATTTAAAAGGTAGGCTTGCAGTTAAGTCATTCTGAACTTCTTTGGATACATTCAAATTTAATATTTCTGATTTAGATAGATTGATTTTAAAATTAGATATTCGACCATATTGTTCTATTTCCTTCAGTATTGATTTTCTGGGGTGTGTCACGTACAAGAGCAGGTCGTCCGCGAATGCAGACACCTTATACTCTATACCTCCCACTGCTATTCCCCGTATGTCCTGATTGCCCCGGATTGCCGCCAATAGTGGCTCCAAGGCAATCACAAAAAGGATCGGGGACAGGGGGCATCCCTGTCTCGTCCCATTGAATAGTTCAAGGGGGCGGGACAGGGAGCCATTCACCTTGATCCTGGCTGTCGGTTTATTATACAATGCTTTTACTCTCTGCATCATTCTCTCACCCAGCCCCAAATGTTCCAGGGTCTCATTTATGTACTCCCAATCTGCTCTGTCAAATGCCTTCTCGGCATCTACCGACAAGAGCAGCGTGGGAGTCTCTCTTCTAATTGCTTCCTGTATCAGCATTATTGACTTTAGAGTGTTATCCCTCCCCTCTCGTCCCCTGACAAATCCCACCTGGTCGGTATGGATCCACTCGGGGAGGAGAGTTTTTAATCGTTCAGCCAAAATTTTTGCATAAAGCTTTACATCTGTATTCAATAATGAGATCGGCCTGTAACTCTCCATCGCTGCTGGGTCCTTTCCTTCTTTCAAAATCAGTGAGATGTGGGCAAGCAGGGCCTCTTCACGGAAGGTCCCCCCGTCCCCCACCTCATTAAAATAATCACAGAGCTTGGGTGCTAGAAAGTTTTTAAATTTTTTATAATATAAGATAGAGTAGCCATCCGGTCCGGGACTTCCCCCCATAGCTGTTTCCTTAATTGCCCTTTCCACTTCCATTACTGAGATAGGGGTCTCTAGTTCCTGAAGAGCATCACTTGTCACTTTTAAGCATTTAAGCTTCTCTAAATAATCCCTGATCGTTTCTTTCCTTTTCTCCTTTACCTCCCTTCTCCTGCCTATGTTATATATGGCACTATAATATGACTGGAAGTTCTCTGCGATATCCGGTGTTGCGAACTTCATCTCCCCCTCCCTATCTCTAATCCTCGGTATATAGGTCCTATTTTTCTGTTCTTTTACTCTTCTGGCTAACCACTTACTTGACTTATTGCCCCACAGATGTCTCTCCCTATTTATTTTATGGAAAGCTGTCCTCCTCTCTTGTTCTAGAAATTCTTCCAGCTCTCTTTTTTTTGTAGTTCCTGGGATTCCTGGAGCCCTCTGGGTCTGGTAGTTTGTTCTAATTCCTCGATCTTCTTGTATAGCTGTCCCTTCGCCTTCTCCCTGTCTTTCTTTTTCCCTGCCCCAATTCCAATCAGAGTCCCCCTAATAACCGCCTTATGAGTCTCCCAAATAGTAACCTTCGAGCATTCTCCTGTATCATTCGTCTCGTAGAAATCATTTAATTCCTGCAAGATTTTTACACTTATGTCTTGTTCGAGGATGAGTGAGTCATTTAATTTCCATGCACTTCCTGTCCCCATCTGACCCTGTATATCTAGTTGGATTTTTACCGGCGCATGGTCGGACAGAGTGATTGGCTTAATTTCTGCTTTTTTTAAATTGGCTACCAATTGTTGTCCTACAAAAATATAGTCTAATCTTGTAAAGGTTTTATGTACTGAGGAGAAGTGGGTATAGTCCCGATCTTTCTGATGAGTAATCCTCCAACCGTCATGTAGCTGAGCGTTAGTAAATGCTTTATTTATTTTCCTGTACCGGTGTTCTGCCCCCCGTAAACCACCCCCTGAGGAGTCCAGCTTAGGATCCAAGCACCAGTTTAAATCACCAGCTAAAATGACCATACCCATTCTAAATTCTTCTAATTTGCTTAATACTCTCAACAGAAATTTCTCTTGGTTACTATTTGGTGCATACACATTAACAATCGTACATTTCATATTTCCCAATTTGCCCTTTAAAAATAGGTATCTCCCATCTGGGTCAGTCAATCGGTCTTCGATCTCAAATCTTACTGATTTTTCAAAGCCAATAGCTACTCCTCTGGAGTGGGCTGATGTGGAGTCTCCATAGAACCACATTGGGAATTGATGCGATGATAAATTTATCCCTGAGCTGGTAGTAATATATGTTTCTTGAAGACATATAACTTTTCCCCCCATAAATTGGAGTTCTTTATTGATTTTATACCTTTTTTCCCTTGTGTTTAATCCCCTTACATTGTATGTTATTACGTTAATAAAAACCATTGGCATCTGTTATTTTATTTCATCGCTTCCCGAACGCTGACCCAGAGTGGGCTTACCCATTCCAGCGGACCAGGAGGACGCGAAGGACAAAAAAAAAAAAAAAAAGAGAAAAAAAGAAACCCCCCCCCGCTACCTAAGGCCCCATACCTCCCTCCCACCTCCCTCCCTCTCCCCCAACTCTGCAACTGCAGCCGTTGGTAGGGGGTCTCTCCCCCCCTGTTGTGTGTACATGAACCCGACCCTGTCTCTCTGACAGCGTCTATACTTCATGTTTGCCTGGGGGTTCATACCTGGTAATACCTACCCAGTAACGACGACTCCCCCCCTCCCATCTCCTCCCCTCCCCTCCCACAGGACCCCTCATACCCTCAACATTGCTGCCCCCTGTATCTGTTGTCTTCCTCTCCATCATTCCTCTCTTTAGTTCTCCTTCTCTGCCACCTTAACTTTCTTTGGGCGGAGTGAGTATCTATCTCCTCCTGCCAACCAGGTAGCGGAGGGGGAGTAATCTCTAGGTTCTCACAAAACCCTCTTAAATCCTCTGGAAAGCGAAGCACCGCCGAACGGCCGTCTCTTCGCCCCCACAAACACGCTGGAAAACCCCACTGATATGAGATGCCCGCCGCGTTCATAACTTCCGTTAGGGGTTTTAGGAGTCTTCTTCTCCTCAGCATTTCTGGAGCTAAATCTGAGAATACTCGCAGTTCTGTTCCCTCAAAGGGGATCCCTGACACTGCCCTTAGTTTCTCCATTATTTGCCCCTTCTCCTCTACGTAGTGAAACCTCACTATCACATCCCGTATTGCTTCCCTACTTGCTCCTCCCCTGGTTGCAATCCTGTGGACCCTATCTAGTTTTATGTTTTCAGTTGGCTCCCTTTGTAATAATGGGTTGAAAACCTGCTGCACTATTTTGTTCAGCTCTGCGGGTCCATATTTTTCAGGGATGCCTTTAATGCGAACGTTCTTCCTCCTACCCCTATTCTCCTGATCTTCTAGTTTATAGAGGAGGGACCTATTTGTTCTCCGTAGGTTCTGAACCTGTTCTGCTATCTCCTCTATCCTCAACTCCTGGTTGCCCATTCTCTCTTCAATCTCCTCTACCCTCCCCAGAACTCTACCTATATCTGCACGCACTCCCGCTATTTCTGTCTTTAGGGCCGCCTCCATTTTTGCAAACATTTCTCCCAGCATTTCTTTTATCGGGGCGGAATCCGCTTGGGGGTTGGGTCGAAGGGTCTCTTCCTCGGGGATTGGTTCTCCCATTGCTCTCTCCCCCCTTTCTCCCCTTTGCCTCTGTTCGAACTTTGAGTTGTAGAGCTTGTAATACTTGAAATTATCTCTTTCGTCCCCCCACTTCTAGCCCCGTCTGCTTTTACCCCTTTACCTTCTTCTCCTAACTTCTGTCTACTCGACCCTGACCTCCTTCCCCCTCCTTGTTTTGGACTTTCCTGCCCCTCCTCCAGCGTGCTGACATTCACATTGTTACATGCCATATATCTCTGAATCCCTCCGGGACTGGATATCGGGGGGGGGGCGCTTTTACCTAGTTTTGTCTTCCCCTTCATTTTCCCACCCCCTTTGCTTACACACAAATATACAGAAATGACAATATAAACCTACGATGTACCCAAAGGGAGAGTACGGAACTATGGGTATAGTGTTCTTTCCCGTCAACCTAACTGGGCTGACGAGGTTATCTCCTGGGGGGGGTCTCAGGGCGCAGATAGATAGTCTGTACTGATATATGTTGGGACTTGAGGGTCTTCTAACGTTTCTCCAATCCAACGTATATTAACCTATCTCTTGCACTGTTTCCTCTTCTTAGCCAGGTAGGTATATCATTTCACTGTTTCTGTGCCTCTCCCTGCCAGTTGATAATCAAACGGGTCGCGACTGACGTCTCGCTACTACCCGGGAGAGGGTTCGTACCTTCTTACTCTTCTAAAGCAATAATTTGGGGAAGGACACACAAAAAGGGGGGGCAAGGGGGTATGCGTATCCCCGTCAAAGCTTAATCATACACTTGGAGAGAGGCACGTTGGTCTACCGATTACTAGGAGAGATAATCCTCTATTTCTTAAGCTCCTTTCAAGTGGACTCCTCCAGCCCCATATATTTCCAGGATGGCCTTTTTTGAGGTCCACCTGTGCTCACCTTGCTTATACAAAAATATATGGAAATGTCAATCTAAACCCTCAGTGTACCCAAAGGGAGCGTACGGAGATATGAAGGAAGTGTTCTTTCCAGACACTCGAACTAGGCTGATACAGTTATCTCCTGAAGGGGTCAAATGGCACAGGTCGGTAGTCTATACTTCGGGTGGATTGAGTCTTGGGGGCTAATAGGCCAGATGGTCCCGGCTGACGTCCTGCTACTTCCAGTGAGGGGTTAATACCTACTCACTCTTCTGAAGCAAGGTTTTTGGTGGGGCAGACACAAAAGGGGGTAAGGGGATATGAGTATCTCAGTCAAAGCTTGTCCACACACTTGGAGAGAGGCCCTCTAATCCACCGATTGCCAGGAAGGATACAGACACTCAAACTCCACACTATCACAATTCATAGGAAATCACTTCCATGTAGTTTTCCACTGTCCTTTCTCTCAACATTCAGGCAGGGGGGGTACCTTCATTCTTGGGAGGGGGTCTGATCAGGAAATTGTATGTAGAGCTTCTATGAGTGTTCGCCATCCACCCATATATTTCCAGGATGGCCTATAAAATTTCAGAGCTAATCACAGTCCTTTTCTTACTTGCTTCGTGGCTGGAATACCTGCTGCACCTTGCCATCTAGGGGGCCGTCATAATCTGAGTATCAACAGTTAGTGGGGAGGCTAAGACCTTTTCCCTTCTTGTTAGCCAGCCCTGATCAGCTAATTTGCGTCATATCTCTTCAAATCACCTGTAATCATCTCTGTGACAGTCCTTATTCAGTAAGCTCTTTGTAAAGCAATCTACTCACTTCATATCAGGTTCCTGATCATTCCCCCCCTCCCCGTCCGGTACCTTTACTCTTAGGCTCCGTCCCGCGATGCTTCCGGCTGCTGGGTCCTTGTTTGAAACTCCTGTCTGTAGATGATAACCGTTTGGGGTCCGACCAGCTGATCCCCAGACCTTTTCACTCCTTATCCCGTCTGCCAAGCTGGTCAGTCGAGGAGAAGGGTTGCTGGGTCACGGCTCTCTCCGTAGCGTTTGCCGTGCAACCCTTCGGATCTTCCGCGTGTCCCAGCCTTGCTCTCGGACCCGGCGTCGGCGCTCGCCTCATGCGTAGGCACTCGTCATGGGCTGCGTCTTCACGAGGGGATCCTGTGGGTCGGTCGGAGGAAGGAGGCGGGCGGTGGAGATCGTCCTCACCACGCGCCTGCGTCATGGTGCTCCTAAAATCAAACTATTATGTGCATGTTGCAGAGTTCTTGAGCCATCTGTCACAGACCTTCTCATATTTGGAGGGGCATCCCCTATGGGTGTATAAAAGTTTCTTATACGGCAAGACATTATTAATTTCTCAGAGCCATTGTGAGACCGTTGGAGGATCAGGTCTCATCCAGACTCTGGTAATAATTTTCCGTGCAGAGAATAGGGTTTCATGCAAGAATATTTTGGTGTATTTATTTGAGTCGGGATCTGGGAAGATGCCCAGAAGACATGGCTTCGGCTGAAGTGTGATGGGGGAGCCCATCGTGTCATGTAGGAACCTCACCACCTGCGACCAGTACGTTTGAATTTTAGGGCATTTCCATAGGAGATGAAAAAAAGTACCGGGTACTTGTGTATACACGTGGCAAGTACTAGAATAGGTGTGTTTGTATTTTGAAATTGTAAGCGGCGTGAGGTATGCTCTATGTGTTATGAAGACTTGGGTCAGTCGGTCAGAGAGTTTGGGCGATACTAGTTTACAGGTGTCCAATGCATCACTCCATTCGTCATCTGTAATAGGCCCCAACTCCCTCTCCCATCTATTTTTTAGTGTGTAGGCTGCCACGGTCATGGAAGGAAGCGACAACATAACATAAACCTGTGAGATTCGTTTTTTGGGATATGGGTTTTTAATCGCTGCCATCAAAGGATTTTGGGCTAGAGATAGATCATCTAGGGGAAATTGGGCACGGTATGCATGACGAAGCGGTAAGTATCTATAGTAAAAGTGATTCGGGAGCCCATATTCAGACTGCAAGTCATGAAAGGATTTTAGTTTACCACCAGAGATTATGTGGGACAAGTAAAAAATGCCCCTTCCAGTCCACAGTCCGCTACCCATGAACCGTCTAAACTCTGGGATAATCCCATTGCTCCACATGGGGGGTATATTCATGCAAGGGTGGCAGGCACAGTCTCGCAGAAGCAATATTCCACACCCTCCTATACTGGTATAGAAGAGATGTAGTGGCCGCCTTCCTGGCCTCCCTCAAACGGATGGATGAAATACGGACATATCGTCCGCATGTGTGAAAGGGGCCTTAAAGTTTCAACACTGCCATATTCAATCACATGTCACATGACACTCTTTCCAGCGGAGATTTCAGCTAAAGACACTGTAGCAGTGCTTTCTCCATCCTGTAAGTGAGGCCATTCTAGTGTCGAGTGTCCCAACACACACGGGGAACTCAGCCACCACCCTCGCGGGCAGCCGTCTTAACCAGTGAGCAATGTGCATATGCAGTCAGATGCCCTGCCTCCACATGGGCGGCCCAGGCTGTGGCATCAGCCAGAGTAAATAAGGGAGGCTGTGTAACCATATGGGGCTGCATGGTAAAAGTCAGTGTCTCAATATTTTTGGATCCTAGAGTGATAAGTGTAGTAAGCACTGTTATCATGTATTTTCATAATCACTCAATGGGTATAAAGAGATAGGGGCCCCATTCCAGCAATACAGATGTAATCAAGGATAACAAGGGCACTTCCAGAGTACAGCCGGCAGTGACAGACGGCTCCGTACATATATACTCATCTGTTGGTATCTCGATGTTCCAGCCATGACAATGCCGTCTCAGGATCTTCAAAAAAGTGAGCCCGGTCTGCGCCTTCCAAACGCAGGTGAGTAGGAAACAGCATGGCATACTTTATATTTTTGATTCGCAGGCGTCATTTCACTTCCATAAAGTTTTTGCATTTTTTCTGGACTTCAGAAGAAAAATCAGGCAAGATTGCTACAGCTTTATTATCAAATGGGATGTTCCCCTTTTCCCTGCTGAGGCGGAGGATAGCGTCTCTGAAGTTTAGGAATTTGGCAATAAATGTGGGGGGCGCCTCCGGTGGGGGAGGCTTACCCGACAGTCGATGTGCGCGTTCCACTGCAAACATGGGGGAGAATGAATCCCTTCTGTAGGTGTCCAAAAGGAGCTTTTCCAAAAAAGTCGGGGGGGTCTCTGCCCTCCACTCCCTCTGGCAGGCCTATAAAGCGCAGATTACACCTGCGAATCCTGTTCTCAATATCATCCTGCTTCTGTAGTATTTGATTCACTTGGTGCTGAATGGCCTCCGAGGAGATCTGCAGGGGGGGAGGGTATCCTCTACATTGCCCAGGCAGGTCTCAGCTTCTGTAACCCTCTCCCTTAATTTCTGAAAATCTTGCCTAACCAGCAATATGTCTACTTTTACCTCTTCAATCCTCGCTCCCTGCAACAGCATCGGCTCCTTTTTATTCCTATCCTCCACCCTATCCCAGCCCCTCAAATCTTGTAGCTGAGTGGCCAGAAAATAGCAGCGGGGGTGTGGGACTGCTGCTCCCCCTTCTTTTATTGGTAACTGCAGTGTCTGTAGGCCTATACGAGGTTGTCTCTTCTTCCATATTAGTTCCCTAAATAAAGTTTTTATCTTTTTAAACCATTCCATTCTTACCCAAACTGGAGCGTTGTGTAAATAATACAACAACTGGGGCATCCAGACCATTTTAATTAAATTATTTCTGGCAGCTACTGACAAAGGTAGATGGTTCCAAATGTTCTGCTTCTGACTAAATCTAAACAGGAGGGGAGCAAGATTATCTTTTATATATTGGTTTGGGTCCCTTGTTAGCCATATTCCCAAGTATTTCATTCTGTCTACCACCCGCAGTTGAGTAACTGCAGGCAGCAGAGAGCTTATTGGGTCTACCGGCAGCAATGCAGACTTCTCCCAATTAATTACCAACCCTGATATCCGTCCGAAGTTTTCCACTATATTCATGGCCATCACTAAGGATACATCTATATCCCCAAGAAAGAACAGGATATCATCTGCGTATAATGTAATCCTGTCTTCACCTGCTTCTCTTTTAAATCCCTGTATCGCCCCTGCTGCTCTAATGGCAATCACCAATGGTTCAATTGCCAAAGCGAACAACAGGGGTGACAGGGGACATCCCTGTCGTGTACCCCTCTCAAATTCTATCGGGTCAGAGTACATGTTAATTTTTATTTTTGCTCTAGGGGTCCTATAAAGTGCTTTTACAGGTGGGTCCAGGGGCGTAACTATAGGGGGTGCAGCAGTCGCGACCGCAACTGGGCCCTGTGATGCAGGGGGCCCATGCAGCCCCCTCTACATATGCCCGGCAGCAGCATAGGCAGCTAGGGGTACCAGTGCACCATGCACACGGGTGGCTGGAGGGTGACTAGCAGAGCTCCATGCTCGACTATCACACTGGCTGCTCTTTAGTTGTGCATTCCCGCATGACCTGTGTCCTCAGCTGGCTCCTCAGAGTACCCCTCTCCTACTCCATGCATTGCCGCTCAGTCCGATGTCTGTTTTCCCCAGCCAGAGTCCCGCGCCCCCCGAGTCCGATCTGCACTGCATACGTCTCCCGGGTAAACAAACTTTAAGCACACAGATGCAGTTCAGCCCTATGAGAGGCGGCTCCCCGGAGGACACTTCAGGCTTGTCTGCCAGCCCCCCTCCTCCCTCGTCATACACAGATGATGAAAGGTCTTTCTGGGAGAAATGCTGATCGCCCGTCCAGCACACTGGATGGAGCCCAGGCCAACATGGATGAGTGCGTAGCCTACAGCTTGGTCATGGTGAGTGAGAGGACCCCATCCTCAACACACCTTTACATACCCCCTCCATCTCCCCCTGGGGACAGGGACCCGTTCTCACGTGGGGACAGGGACCCCCACCTCCCCTGGGGACAGGGACCCCTTCTCACCTGGGGGCAGTAACTTCATCTGCCCTGGATAAAAGGAGCTCATCTCTTCTGGGGATGGGGACCCTATCCTACTTAGGGACAGTCCCCCAATGGGGCACCTAAAATAAAAATAAAAATAATTAAAAATCTACTGATACCAGTGGTGGAACTACAGAGCTCACAGGGGTCATACCTGTGACCACGCCCTGGAGTTCCACCGCCAGACTCGGAGGGAAGGGCCCTGGCTGGGGTTCAGGGGGGCCCTTCATGGTTTCTTGCATCAAGGGGCCCTGAAGGTTCTAGTTACGCCACTGGGTGGGTCCGAACCCAAACATCTCCAGAGCCTGCCATAGATACCCCCACTCCAAGCTATCAAAAGCTTTAGCGGCATCTAGAGATACTATGACCCACGACCCCATGTTTAGCATCGGAATCTGTACGTTTAAATACACCCTCCTGATGTTAACACTGGTGGACCTATTCGCTATAAACCCTGATTGATCTGGGTTATAAGTTTTTGTATATGTCTATTCACCCTTGCTGCCAAAACTTTTGCAAGTATTTTCGCATCAGAGCACAACAATGACATTGGCCTATACGATGCAGTGTCCTTAGGGTCTTTCCATTCTTTTGGCAGCACTATTATAGTGGCTTCTGACATTGAAATAGGCAACCCCCCTCCTGATACCACATCCTCCAGTACCTTCAATAGTTCTGGGATAAGCACCTCCTCATACCGTCTATAAATTTCTACTGGAAGACCATCTGGTCCTGGGGACTTCTGATTGGCTATCCTGGCCACAGCGCACTGTACTTCCTCCAGGGTTATGGGGCTCTCTAGTTCTTCTTTCGCTTGTTCTGACAGTGTTGGTATTTCTATCCCTTCAAAAAATCGATCCCATCCCCCCTCTCCTCTTTCTGTCTAGATTTATATAGCTTTGAATAATACTGCCTAAATGAGTCCAGAATTTCAGAGGTCCGAGAGGAGATCTCCTCCCCCCGGCAGCCTAATTGCCGTGATCCCTGACGGGGAGTTGTTGGTTTTAACCAGCCTAGCAAGCATACGGCCTACACTCTCCCCATCAGCGAACGCCGCTTGTCTCTGAAACAGGCGCTTATTCTCCACCTTTCTCATAACAACATTTCTATATCTCTGCTGGCTTCTGAGCCATCTCTCCTGTTTTTCAGGGGTTGGGTCTTCCACATATTGTTTTTCAGCCTCCACCACTTCCTCTCTGATACTCTCTTCCCATTTCCTAGAATTTCTCTTAATCCCTGCCACCTGTTATATTATTAACCGTCTAAGGAATGCCTTTAGGGTGTCCCATACCACCCCTATTGGTGCTGCCCCCTCATTTAACCACTTCAATACCGGGCACTTAAACACCTTCCTGCCCAGACCAATTTTGAGCTTTCAGCACTGTCGCATTTTGAATGACAATTGTGCGGTCATGCTACACTGTACCCAAATGAAATTTTTATCATTTTTTTCCCACAAATAGAGATTTCTTTTGGTGGTATTTGATCACCTCTGCAGTTTTTATTTTTTGCTAAACAAATAAAAAAATACAGAAAATTTTGAAAAAAAAAATGTTTTTTTTTGTTTCAGTTTCAAAACTTTGCAAATAAGTAAGTTTTCTTCACTGATGGGCACTGATGGGGTTACACTGATGGGCAATGATAAGGCGGCACTGATGGGCACCAATGAGGTGGCATCAATGAAGTGGCACTGATGAGGTGGTATTGATGGACACTGATATGTGGCACTGATAGGCGGCACTGATGGTCACTGATGGTCACTGATAGGCGGCACTGATGGGTGGCACTGATGGGCGACACGGATGGGCACTGATAGGTGGCACAAATTGGCACTGATAGCTGGCACGGATTGGCATGGATGGGCATGGATAGGCGGCACAGGTGGGCATGGGTTAGTCGCACAGGTGGGCATGGGTAGGCGGCACAGGTGAGCATGAGCAGGTGGCACAGGTGGGCATGGATGGGCACTGATAGGTGGCATGGATGGGCACTGATAGGCGGCACAGATGGGAACTGATAGGCGGCACTGTATTATAATATACTGTACTAATGGATGCCAATCAGTGCCAAACAATAATGCATGCCAATCAGTGATGCCCATTGTGGGCACTGATTGACATCCATTATGGGCACTGATTGGCATCCATTATGGGCACTGACTGGAATCCCTGGTGGTCTAGGGTGGCATACTTTGTCCTGGGCATCCCTGGTGGTCTGGTGGCATCCCTGGTGGTCCAGTGTGGGCATCCTCGGGGGGGCTGTGCTGATAATCGATCAGCACAGACCCCCCCCTGTCAGAGGAGCAGCCGATCGGCTCTCCTCTACTCGCGTCTGACAGACGCGAGTAAGGAAAAGCCGATCACCGGCTTTTCCTATTTACACTGTGATCAGCCGTGATGGGACATGGCTGATCATGTGGTAAAGAGTCTCCGTCGGAGACTCTTTACCGAAATCATAGTTGCAGGGTGTCAGACTGACCCCCCGCAACAACGATCGCCGCGATGCACGCCCCCGGGGCGCGCAGCGGCTCATAATCCTGATCACGTCATATGACGTTCGATCAGGATTATGAAACCACTTTGCCCCCATCAATTTGTCATAGGGCGGGCGGCAAGTGGTTAAAGTTACGAACTCTTTTAATTTTTCATTTACCTCGGTTGGTCCCCCCATCAACTCTAACCAGAATGGACTTATTTTCCATTCTCTTTGCAAATTTTTGTCCTCAGCTTGAACCGTTAAAATTAAAGGTGAGTGGTCCGACACTCCCCTTGGGGAATAGACTATGTCTTCTACTATCCCAAGTGCCTCCCTATTTTCAAACACCATGTCTATTCTTGATAGTGTTTTATATGACCTGGAGAAGCATGAATACGGCTTTGAAGTTAGATTCCAGGTTCTCCAAATATCACACATATCTAATTCTTCCATAAATTGGGCCAACCGGCTCTCCAGAGCCTTGTCTGATTGAGCCCCAGGCAGAAACCTATCTTTTCCCCTATTGAGAACCTCATTAAAATCCCCCATCGCAAAGACTGGTATACCCTCTTTATCTTCCAGAAATTCTGCCAACCTAAATAATACCTTAATTTTAAAGGGTTATGGGATATAAATGTTTACCAGAATATAGGGCTTATTTTCTATTTGGCAGTGTAGAAACACATAGCGTCCCTCCGTGTCTATCATAACTTTCTGAGGAACAAAGCGCATCCCGGTTCTAACCATTATGCTCACCCCCTTGCATATGAGGAGTAAACCGAATGGTCCCCCCATAGTGTCTTTTGTCAAATGTGTCTCCTGTAGACATACCAAATCCGCTCGGTTTTTCTCCATAATTGAGAAGACAGCCATTTTCTTAACTGGGTTCCCAAGCCCCCTGATATTCCAGGAGGCTATAGTCAAACTACTAAATTGTGTCGACAGAGGTTCTATTATGTTCCTGGCCTACCAGACTATAGCCACCAGAACTTGGGAGGCAACCCATTTCCATTAATAACAAATTATGTTCGCTTAAGACCCTTTCTCCAAAAAACGGAACATCTTGCACCCATAAATAACCAACCAATTGAATTATTATACCAATCCCATTTCGTAACGCATAAGAAAAAACTATTTTTACCCTATTCACGTGACAATCCTGTGTACTGATTTTAATGTGATTAAAGTACCTTCCCTGCTTCCGCCCCATGTCCCATTACCCACTCCCCCCCACCCCTATCCCCCCATCCCATTGCCTACCTTGGCTCCCCCCAAAGGTTTTATGCCTGACCTTTCTCCAAACTAACCCCTCATCCAACTCCTTAGACCCCCCCAGTGTATTACATACCATTCTTAATTTATACTTGTTCTTCCCTGAACCCAACCCCTCCCCCCCACCAAATACAACCAAAACAACAACTTGGCTGGCACATTGCCTGCCCCATACATTATAATATCCACACATATATGTCTCCCCCTCCCCCCTCCCCTTTATATTAAACCTAAAGTCCAATCATATCATTTCTAGAGTTCTTCATCCTGTAGATTCTTCTTATTCTCCTCAAGCCATCTTGTCGCCTCAGCTACTGTATCAACAATTTGTGTCCCTCCCAAAGCCCTTATCCTCAGACGGGCTGGGTACAGTAGGGCATACATGATTTTCTGCTTCTGCAGAGAGCGTTTGATCCCTGTAAACTCTGCTCTGTGTTTTTGTAGCATTGTGGAGTAGTCTGAATAAAATGAGATCCTGACACTTTTGAAAAAAATATTCCCCTTCTCCCTGGCTTTTCTCAGAAGAATTTCCTTATCCTTATAATTAAAAAATGTTAAGAGCATTGATCGGGGGTGTCCATCAGTTAACGGAGCTCTAGCTGGAACTCTATGAGCTCTCTCTATAGCGAACAGAGGCGAAAAACTGGTCTCCCCAAACTCCTCTTTAATCCATTTCTCCAGAAGCTCCACAGGGTGAGGTCCTTCACTTCCCTCAGGTAGTCCCACCACCCGAACATTGCTCCTATGTGCCCTATTTTCCATTTCATCTAATTTTAAAGTCTGGAGAGACATTTGTTCTCGTATTAGTCTAATTTCCTGTTTGAGAGGAACAAAGTCATCTTCCATTGAACTCAATCTTTCCTCTAGGGTCTTAGTCCTTTCCGTGGTTTTCAGCAATTTTTGACCAAGCGAAAGTAATTCCTCCTTAATTCCCCCAATTTGTTCACATAAACCATCCAATGAGCTCTTACATTCATTAATGGTGGTAAATTTATCCTTTAGTGACGGTTCCTCGTGTTCTACTACAGGGGTATGAGAGTTATGTTCAACCATAGGCTCTAAGCTCCCATCTACTGTCTTATTATTGCCTGCCATTTTTGTCCCCGTTAGTGACAAACTTTTCTGGCCCTGCACTTTGCCTTGACTCTTTCTGTCTTAAGCTGATTGACCTTTTACCGTTGGCTGCTGCTGAGGCCCTTTACTAGGGGAATTTTCTGGGGTATGGGCAAACCTTTCAAGTTTAGCTGCTGCCACTGCTGCCGTCTGGCCTCCCCTTTCCTTCTCTTTTACCGGACGTGCAGTTTGTGACCCGGCATTTTCCTGATGTGACTGCTCTTCTCCCCTCGTTCTGGTCATATTGCTTACACTTAGTAAACGGGTGCTGAACCAGCACCACTTCTCCAGTGAGGGGCAGAGCAAAAAACAGATGGGGGGGGGGGTTATTATGCAACCAGCTGCACTCCCTGCAACTTTTTTTTTTTTGCAGTACACAAATGCAACAGTTACGCAAAAAATAGTTCAATATTATCAGTTAATAGCGTACCTGTATATTTTCCAAACTGTAACCATCCAGGAGGGAGAGAAAGAGGGAAAAAAAAGGTTTTGTTCCCCTCTGCGATTTACTGCTTATACTAATCCTGCCAGGTTTTCAGGAGCTTCAAATAGCCCAATGAGTATCTACTTGCAGTTATATCTATTTTGTTATAGTCCTGAAGTGGGCAGGGTTTTCCAAACCAGGTGTATTTACACCACCATCCCCTAATATTTCCTTCAGCTTATGTTAAACAGTAAATCAATGTAGAACAATTTGTGATAATAGTTACAGGCAGATCAAACTTTTTCCCACAGCTCCTGCTCATCACTTCGTCTGCAGCTTGATATTTTTCTTTCTTAAATACAAACGTCACTCACCAGTCTGATTGAGCCCAGTTTGTACCTCTCACATATCCCCTGTATTCAGCCCATGAGACCACCAGGCACCCTATAGATCTAAAAGTCTGGGTAGTATAGCAACAATTTAAGTAAGAATTCACTTGGGATATCAGCACACAACACACTGTAGATAGTTGTCCCTGCTAGGGATATGCAGGATAAGCGTAAGCAATGCCTTCGGGGTTAGTACGCAGCGCTGGAGGAAAAAAAAAAGTTTTCCTTTTTTGCCTCTGCTCTTCCCCGCACTGTTATGGCTTATAGGGCTTCTATATCATGCCCCGGGCACAGCCAGACACAGGGTCTCAAAGTATCCTACTTCAATCTAAGATAAATTCTTCAAGTGGAAGCAGTTCAGGCATCTGGGGGTCTCTGGGTGTGAGTGATGTACACACACATGTATTTAAATGTAAAAAAGTCCCTCAAAGGGTTTCCTCAGATTATACAGTTTATGTAATTCATTAGGATGGGACCAAAACACAGATAAAACTGCAAAAAATACTTCGGTTAATCCTCGCTGTTCTGGTGTGAAACTGTCCCATAGCCCGACTCTCTTTCAGTCTCCCACACCGATTATAGAGCTGGTTCTGTATTTTAGGAATAACGTTTTTTATAACCACCAGTTGGTGATACACCAGAAATAACAGGCAACTAGGGAGAGAAAGATTATCCAGGTATCAGCCAGTATTGCAGGGGTTAATCCTCCAAGTCTTGGCTCACTGTGATGTGTATATTATAATATGATTGTCTCAGTAAACATCCCCTTAGCAGTCTCTCACATAGTTTTATGGGGATAGTTCAGTGCCTGATGGTTGATACAAAAAGAAACAAAGTAAGTGTTTCACCTTCAGCACATTAAAAGGGATTGTAAAGTCTTAAAATAACAAACATGTTATACTTACCTCCACTGTGCAGCTCGTTTTGAGTGGCCCCGAACCTGCTCTTCTGGGGTCCCTCGGCGACTGTCTCTGCTTCCTCCCACAAGTACTTCTCACGTTCATGTGAGCTCCCTCGCATGGTGAGAAGCACATGCGGCGCGCTCCCGTGATACAGCTGGCGGCTATAGCTGCTCGCTGTATTACACGGCCCTGCCCCCCGGCGCGACGCGTCATTGGATGTGATTGACAGCAGCACGAGCCAATAGCTGCGTTGCCTTCAATCCATCCACTCCAGCCAATCAGCGGCCAGGCTAAGTGGTGAAGAGGATGTCGGGGGCGACCGCAGGACTTTCGAGGGGTGAGGTAAGTAAAACGGGGGGGCTGGGGGCGCCGACACTGTCAGATGTTTTTTCACCTTAATGCATAGAATGCATTAAGGTGAAAAAACATTTACCTTTACAACCCCTTTAAGTTTCCAGCATCACCAGTGTAATGAGCTCAGTGCAGACCAGCCCATCTGAGACAACAATGAAACGAAAAGGAGAGGAGGGAGGCAATCCACTTCACTGACAACAAATACTCCTCTCAGTCCAGCTTTCTGGCTTCACGCCTGAGTATAAAGAAAAGTGTGGGGGGAGACAGGAGGAAAGAAAAAAGAAAAGAAAAATCCTTGTACTATCTCTACACAGCCTCCATTCCCCTCCTCCAACAGATAAATAACTGGAAGTTTCTCCCACAGCCACAGCACTGATATCTGCAGAGTTTCAAAGCAGGGGGGATGAGCTGTCCTTCATCCTTCTCCTCCAGCCTGTGGAGCTGCTATAGAAGTTCAAAGAGGATTTCTCATACTAATACTGGCAGCCTTTAGTTGAGATGCCATTCCTTCATGAGAGAGGAAAGGGAGGAGAGCGGGGGTTCTCTCACCGTATTCCTCCTGTTGTAGCAGCGTGCCTCTGCCTCTGTCAGGTAACGGGGAACAGTTCTCTGTACCTGGTATCCTGAATGTTTGAGGGGAGATGTCCACTCTCATCAGCATGCTATTACTAATGAAGTCTGTGATCCGAGGTTCCCTGGAGGGGAATTGCTCCAGGTGGGAGCAGAGGGGAAGGGAGAAGGAGATGGAGGGAGAGCACTCTCACTCTCACATCGCTCTCTCACTCTCGCACCAACATCCACATCCTCTTCTGGTCACGCCCCTTCAGTCTTAGCTGGCCCATTCATGAATGTCCTGTTACATAAGATCAATCATCTCTCTTTGAAGCTTGCTTGTAGAGTGCTAATCAAAGATTTCCATCACACCAGTTGGTCAGGAGCCAAGCTTTTGTTCTACAAAGCTTTCATGTGCAACTTGTTACCAGGTGACTGGGATGCATCAACAAGAAAGAGAAACTCCAGAAACCATGTTGCCTTCCAGCAGAGGTCATGTGACAGATGTGGACATCACACAGGAGAACATATGTGTATATCGGGACGCTACAGATGGGGTTATTGGGATGTCCCTGAACATGACTCTTCCCTATAACCCCATCAGCTGGGTGTAGTGCCACCATATTGGGGGCCCAATGCATATCCAGTCAATCAGTACATGAGGAGCCACACACAGTGTTATCACATCTCACAGTGATTTGTGAATAGACAAAGATGGAGGCTGGCCTTCCACTCTGGGCCCTCCAATGGAATCAGAATTCCCATTTATATTATTGCTGTTGGGTGTGAATTGCACATTATTAATGTGCTTTGCTGTTCCATATTTCCATGGTTGTATTTCCTATGCAGATACAAATTTTATTTTTGTATAACAAGGACAGCCAGTGGCCTTGCTGAGGAATAGTGAAGATTAGAGGACCTGTCCATGGATGGAGTGCAAAAAGAGAGCCCAGATTTTCCCCTCTCCTGTCCACCAATGACTAGATCCCAGTGATCTGTTAGGAACCCATCTGGGAAATATTGATCCAGCTGATACCATAGATTCACCTTTGTGAAAAGTCCTCATTCAGTGACCCATTAGCAGCAGGTGCAATCATTGGCTCTAGATGGGTAGGTGGGCCCCTGGCTGGTGTGCGGTATCTCTCCGGGGGCCCCAGCTGTTCTGATGACCCTTCTGTGTTACCATTGAAATCTCTCTGTCAAGGAAAACAAAATTTGTATTTCTTCTTCTTTGAGGGACCCAGGAATTCAGAGACTGTCAGGTTATACTGCCTCCTACAGGAAGAATGGGACACTGGCAAACAAAAACTGTGGACCCAGTATAGCCCCTCCTACTCCCAGTATGCCTTATGCTGCGTACACACGGGCGGACTGTATGGCCTACTTAGTCCGCCGAAACACATTTCAGCGGACAGTCCGCTCGTGTGTGGGCTTCAGCGGACTTTTCCGGACTCACTTCAGCGTGCAGTCCGGCGTACTAAGTATTTCGGATTTTTCGAAATACTGTCCGTCGTACTCGCATTTCGGCAGACAATCCGCCCGTGTGTATGCCAGTCTGCCGTACTTTTGAAATGAGCAGACTTTTCCCGCCCGGAGAAAAGTCCGCTCATTTCGAGCGGGTATCCAGGTAGGCGGGGCCCGCGAAGGAGACGTCGCTGGCCCCGCCGCCTGGTATGGACTTAAAGGGGAACCCCAACGCCGAAAAAAATCGGCCTGGGGGTCCCCCCCAAGTCCACAACAGACCCTTGTCCGAGCACGCTACCCGGCCGGCCAGGAAAGGGGGGCGAGCGAGCGCCCCCCTCCTGAGCCGTACCAGGCCGCATGCCCTCAACATGGGGGGGTGCCTTGGGGAAGGGGGGGGCCGCGTGGCCCCCCCACCCCAAATCACCTTGTCCCCATGTTGATGAGGACAAGGGCCTCTTCCCGACAACCCTAGCCGTTGGTTGTCGGGGTCTGCGGGCGGGGGGCTTATCGGAATCCGGGAGCCCCCTTTAATAAGGGGGCCCACGGATACCGGCCCCCCACCCTATGTGAATGAGTATGAGGTACAATGTTGGTGTCACATGGTGACCCCGCCCCCTTACGATGTGATAGTCCCCATGTGACATCAACCCATGTGACCAACCCATGTGACATAAAGCCATGTGACACCGCCCCTTGTCCCTATATAAGTGGCCGCGCAGTGCGTCCCTGGCATTCCGGCCGGAGAGATCGTCGAGGCAACATCTCCTGGAGAAGAAGAAGAAGAACGGAAGGCGGCGGCGGCGACAGAAGACCGGGCCACCGCCTGTAAAAGAGCTATAAGAAGGCGCGGTGGCCCGGCAGAAGAACTGAAGAGGGGGACAAGACCCCTAAAGTCAGGAGAAGAGGCCGGCGGTGAGGAAGAAAGTCGGACTCCTCCGCTTGCAAAAGAGCTACAAGAAGATAGCGGAGGAGTCTGGCGAGAAGACCCCCGAAGACGGAAGACCCCCGGAGCTGTGCAATAAAGTATTTTATCTCGTGTGTTGTGGTTTTTTTTGTACTTTTATTTTACAGGTGAATGGGTAGGGGTACATTGTACCCCATACTCATTCACATAGGGTGGGGGGCCGGTATCCGGGGGCCCCCTTATTAAAGGGGGCTCCCGGATTCCGATAAGCCCCCCGCCCGCAGACCCCGACAACGAACAGCCAGGGTTGTCGGGAAGAAGCCCTTGTCCTCATCAACATGGGGACAAGGTGCTTTGGGGTGGGGGGGCCGCACGGCCCCCCCTTCCCCAAGGCACCCCCCATGTTGAGGGCACACGGCCTGGTACGGTTTAGGAGGGGGGCGCTCGCTCGCCCCCTTTCCTGGCCGGCCGGGTAGCATGCTCGGACAAGGGTCTGTTGTGGACTTGGGGGGTACCCCCACGCCGATTTTTTTCGGCGTTGGGGTTCCCCTTTAAGTCCATACCAGGCGGTGGGGTCAGCGACGTCTCCTTCGCGGGCCCCGCCTACCTGGAGACGCGCTCGAAATGAGCGGACTTTCCTCCGTGTGTGTGGGCGAGTCCGTTCATTTCAAAAGTAGGGCAGATAGTATAGCGGACTTAGTACGCCGTATTAGTCCGCTCAAAAAGTGGTGTGTGTGGTCAAGTCCGTTCATTCGAAAGTATGACGGACTGTCCGTCACATTGTATGATGGACTAAGTAGGCCATACAGTCCGCCCGTGTGTACGTGGCTTTAGTTTTGTGGGAGTGTCCAGGAGAAGGGTTGCCTCTTCTCTGTGTATTTTTATAATAATAAAATATGAATTTTGGGATACACTTTGGCCATGTTCTGACATTGTGTATAGGTGAAAATCTCAGGTGGACAGTCATGGGGAATAGAAAGGGGTCTTCACCAACCACAAGATTTGAGGAGCACAACTGTCTACAATGTCTTTGTATGATGGCAGATTAGCACTGGAAACACCTGAGCTCATTTGGGGGGGCAGCACATACTTTTGCCTCCACCTGAGGAGATCACACCCCACCCAATACATCCCCTCTACCTGAGGAGACCCTTACCCCACCCAATACCATCCCCTCCATCTATAAAGACCCCACCTCACCTAATATCCTTCCCTTGGAATGAGGATACCCCACCTCACGCAATACCATCCCCTCCACCTTGTGTATTATATCTTTCAGTCTCTTATTCAAACTGCACACAGCACAGACATCTCTTCCCTATTCCTACCTATAGCATTGGCTGCAGCTCTGACAGACACATATTTCCATAGAAGGGAAATGTGCTTCACCAGAGACCTCAGGAGATTCCTGCTTCTCCTGCCTGCACCTACCTTCTTCCTAGCCATAGCAAGTTGTGATTGGATTGGGCTGTAATTTCTTCACCTACCACTAGATGTCCTCAATGCTCCACCTGCAACCCCTGCATTCTGTGCATCTAATGTGGGGCTAATATATAGGAAACATGACATAAAATGTGTACCATAAAATACATGCATTTATATTATATTATATTATATTATATATTATATTATATATTTATAAACAGTATATGGAAGGAACATATTATGTGGTAAATATAGAAAGAGGGCAGGGAGAGTGCAAGGAAAGGACATAATGCAGAGAGGGGGGAGGGAGAGGTGAGAGCGCAGTGATGAGAGAGAGGGAGAGATGAGAGAGGGGGAAGGGAGAGGTGAGAGAGGGGAAAGGGAGAGGTGAGAGAGGGGAAAGGGAGAGGTGAGAGAGGGGGAAGGCAGAGGTGTGAGAGGGGGAAGGGAGAGGTGTGAGAAGGGAGAGGGGCACAAGAGAGGGGGAAGGGAGATGAGAGAGGGGGAAGGGAGAGGTAGAAGGGAGGAGGGCAAAGTTAGAGGTGAGAGGGGGAAGGGAGAGGTGAGAGGGGGAAGGGAGAGGAGGGAGGGAAGGGAGAGAAGAGAGGGAGGGAATGAAGGGATAGGTGAGAGAAGGGAGAGGGCAGAGAAGAGAGGGGGAAGGGAAAGGTGAGAGGGGGAAGGGAGAGGTGAGAGAAGGGAGAGGTGAGAGAGGGGGAAGGGAGAGGAGAGGGAAGGAAGGGAGAGGGAGAGGGGAGGGAAGGGAGAGGAGAGGGAAGAGAGGGGGGAGGGGAGAGAAGGGAGAGGAGAGAAGGGAGAAGTGAGATGGTATGGGCTGTGGAGAACAAGCTAAGAAGAAGTTGGTAATAATCACAGAAACACAGAATAAGGCTAATAAAATATACAAAACTTTATTGATGAGTAAAAACCCTCAATGGGGTAAATCTATAGAGAATAACACCTTCCAATAACCAGGTAATAATATTGGTGCCCAATAATCAATCAGGATAATCGCGTCCCTTTGGGTAATGATCCATGACATGAAATCCTCCGGGAATAATACATGATCCTCATATACAATATATCAGACATGAAATGTAATCAGAACAATCGGTGGATAAATCCATTTAGATGATATAATAAAAATTGCAGCAAGTTGTCAGTGAAAGGCGAAGCGGCTGAACGGACTCTTAGGAGCCGTGTTGGCAGAGAGTCATGCAGAGCAGAGATGGGGGAGTTGGCAGAAGTAAAGATGAACTTCTAGAAATGGGATGACTTGGCTAAGCTTGTCATTCAGGGGGATAAAGTTCTGATTGTGGAAGAAAAACTCTGATATAAGGCAGCAGAGAGCCGGCTATGAGATCTCCGTCTCTCCTTGGGATTGCTGATGGATCGGGTTCTGTTCTTATACAAGATAATGTCAGCAACATGGAGAAAGACATTGCAGAGAGACACTGGGAGCCGGGAATGCCGTATATGTTAGATAGAGCCCCATCACTTTATTACATCCAAGGAGAGGAGAGAATGTAAGAAAAAGAGAGAAAATAAAATAATAGGAGAGTGCAGGAAGAGGAGTATGGAGGATGTGGAGGATGGAGAGCAGTATGGAGAGGAGTATAGAGAGTAGTATGGAGGATGGAGAGGAGTATAGAGAGTAGTATGGAGGATGGAGAGGAGTATGCAGAGCAGTATGGAGGGTGGAGAGCAGTATGGAGGATGGGGAGGAGTATGGAGAGCAGTATGGAGGATGGGGAGGAGTATGGAGAGCAGTATGGATGATGGAGAGGAGTATGGAGAGCAGTATGGAGGATGGAGAGGAGGATGGAGAGTAGTATGGAGGATGGGGAGGAGTATGGAGGATAGGGAGGAGTATGAAGGATGGAGAGCAGTATGGAGGATTTAGAGGAGGATGGAGAGTAGTATGGAGGATGGGGAGGAGTATGGAGGATGGAGAGCAGTATGGAGGATGGAGTATAGTATGGAGGATGGAGAGGAGGCGTATAGTGGATGGAGAGGAGGATGGAAAGCAGTATGGAGGATGGAGAGCAGTATGGAGGATGGAGAGGAGTATGGAGGATGGAGAGGAGTATGGAGAATAGTATGGAGGATGGAGAGGAGGATAGAGAGGAGTATGTAGGATGGAGAGCAGTATGGAGGACTGAGAGGAGAATGGAGGATGGAGAGGAGTATGGAGGATGGAGAGTAGTAGGACAGCAGTAAGAGGAAGATGCAATCTCTTTCTCTGTATTAGTGATTGTTCCAGTCAGCTTCTATCAATGAGAAACTTTTTTCCCGCCATAAAATGAGTCCTAATAATGATTCGGATCCTCATCATCATCATAGTAAGTATTGATAATATTGGAAAGTGTGGAATCCTACAGAGGGGAGAAGAGGGAATTCACAATGGGAGGCGACCATTATATCCATGAAGAGTAGAAGACTTTCCTTTAGAGGGTTGCAGAGAAGTCCGAGGTGTCGGTGAGGAGATCCTCTATACATGGAAGAGGTCCAGCAGACACAACACCGGGACACAATCACCAGACAAATCTCGGGCCGTCTACAAGAGATAATTGTACAATTACACAGAGATATTACATTGTATACATTCCATGAAATGTTTCATCAATACATATATATGTGAATGTGATGTGTATATCATTCCATTTTACTTTACATTTTTTCTTGTTCCCAGTGCACTACATTGTGGCCTCATCATACAGACCGGCCCCCAGCCATTATTTATAAAATAAAGAAAGCATGGGCATCCTCAGAACTTTTTTCAGGGGGGCATCATTTTAGGGTCATGCATTTACCGCCCCTTTCCAACAATGTCATTATCACATTATCATGGTCAGAGACTGCAGACTTAGTACAGTCCCTAGGATAAGTAATGTATAATGACCAACAGGCCTTCTTACCAGACCCAGCTAAACTACAGCAGTAATCCTTCTGGCTGGATGATCGATCACTCTGGGTCCCCCGGGGGCGACTCTGGTCAGTAGTGTAGTATGTCTGTACCTTGGTCTCTCTGGCTTCCTACACACTCCTCATTCTTTGTCCTGTAGCACTCTCTCCCTCAGCTTTTTTCCATGCTGCAGTCTCTCAATCTCTCTCGATCGAGCTGTAGCCTCCTCCCTGTGGAAAATGGTTCTGCCAATCTTTGCAAACATGTTATGGCCCATAGGGAAGGACAGGAGCGGGCAGGAAGCCCCGATAGCGACGCAACTGTGCTAAATTTAAGATCTGATCATCAATTCCAAGGGGGGCACTTGACCCCCCTTGCCCCTACCTGCGGACACCCATGAAAGAAAGCTTGCAGGAAAGAACAATTTAAATGTGATTTTTTGTTTATAAATGTCAGTTTTGCTGCAGTAGGTTCTATACATGCAAAAATCAATAACAAAGGTAAGGTGGAGTGGGATTTTGTATGTACCTTGTAACAAATATATTAACAAGGTTATAAATAAATATAGATAAATATTTTAATCAATCTAGAAGCAGAAAATTTAAGAAATGTATAAAACATTCATAATTACTTAACCGCTTGCCAACCAGCCGCCGCAGTCTTACTACGGCAACGTGGCTCAGCTGCACTAATCGCTGTAATGTTACGTTAGTAACATAAACGGCCACCAGAGGGCCCCCCGCTCACTCCCTGAGCCGATGCGAGCGCATGGCAGTCTCGATCACCACCGGGCTCCCGCAATCACTCGGGACACATGGAGAAACCAGAACGGTGTGTGTAAACACACAGTTTTCGGTTCTCTGAGGGGAGAAACTGACAGATTGTCTGTTCATACAGAATTTTTCCTGCACAGTCCAATCCCCCTTCAGTTGGAACACAAACTAGGACACACATTAACCCCTTCACTGCCCCTTGTGTTAATTTTAATCACACTGGTCGCTGTATTAATGCCAATGGTCCCCAAAAACGTGTCAAAAGTGTCCGACGTGTCCGCCATAATGTTGCAGTCACAATAAAAATTGCTGATCATCATCATTATTAGTAAAAAAAAACAATTATTATTAAAAATGCCATAAACCATCCCCTAGTTTGTAGACGCTATAAGCTGATCAAATACCACCAAACGAAAGCTCTATTTATGGGGAAAAAAAGACATCAATTTTGTTTAGGAGCCACATCGCACGACCGCGCAATTGTTGGTTAAAGCGACACAGTGCCAAATCGCAAAAAGTGCTCTGGTCTTTGGCCAGCCAAATGGTCCGGGGCTTAAGCAGTTAAATGGCATTACAGTACAATATATAGGTCCTTCTCAAAAAATTAGCATATTGTGATAAAGTTCATTATTTTCTGTAATGTACTGATAAACATTAGACTTTCATATAGTTTAGATTCATTACACACAACTGAAGTAGTTCAAGCCTTTTCTTGTTTTAATATTGATGATTTTGGCATACAGCTCATGAAAACCCAAAATTCCTATCTCAAAAAATTAGCATATCATGAAAAGGTTCTCTAAACAAGCTATTAACCTAATCATCTGAATCAACTAATTAACTCTAAACACCTGCAAAAGATTCCTGAGGCTTTTAAAAACTCCCAGCCTGGTTCATTACTCAAAACCGCAATCATGGGTAAGACTGCCGACCTGACTGCTGTCCAGAAGGCCATCATTGACACCCTCAAGGAAGAGGGTAAGACACAGAAAGAAATTTCTGAACGAATATGCTGTTCCCAGAGTGCTGTATCAAGGCACCTCAGTGGGAAGTCTGTGGGAAGGAAAAAGTGTGGCAGAAAACGCTGCACAACGAGAAGAGGTGACCGGACCCTGAAGAAGATTGTGGAGAAGGACCGATTCCAGACCTTGGAGGACCTGCGGAAGCATTGGACTGAGTCTGGAGTAGAAACATCCAGAGCCACCGTGAACAGGCGTGTGCAGGAAATGGGCTACAGGTGCCGCATTCCCCAGGTCAAGCCACTTTTGAACCAGAAACAGCGGCAGAAGCGCCTGACCTGGGCTACAGAGAAGCAGCACTGGACTGTTGCTCAGTGGTCCAAAGTACTTTTTTCAGATGAAAGCAAATTTTGCATGTCATTCGGAAATCAAGGTGCCAGAGTCTGGAGGAAGACTGGGGAGAGGGAAATGCCAAAATGCCTGAGGTCCAGTGTCAATTACCCACAGTCAGTGATGGTCTGGGGTGCCATGTCAGCTGTTGGTGTTGGTCCTCTGTGTTTTATCAAGGGCAGGGTCAATGCAGCTAGCTATCAGGAGATTTTGGAGCACTTCATGCTTCCATCTGCTGAAAAGCTTTATGGAGATGAAGATTTCATTTTTCAGCACGACCTGGCACCTGCTCACAGTGCCAAAACCACTGGTAAATGGTTTACTGACCATGGTATTACTGTGCTCAATTGGCCTGCCAACTCTCCTGACCTGAACCCCATAGAGAATCTGTGGGATATTGGGAAAAGAAAGTTGAGAGACGCAAAACCCAACACTCTGGATGAGCTTAAGGCCGCTATCGAAGTATCCTGGGCCTCCATAACACCTCAGCAGTGCCACAGGCTGGTTGCCTCCATGCCACGCCGCATTGAAGCAGTCATTTCTGCAAAAGGATTCCCGACCAAGTATTGAGTGCATAACTGAACATAATTATTTGAAGGTTGACTTTTTTGTATTAAAAACAATTTTCTTTTATTGGTCGGATGAAATATGCTAATTTTTTGAGATAGGATTTTTGGGTTTTCAGGAGCTGTATGCCAAAATCATCAATATTAAAACAAGAAAAGGCTTGAACTACTTCAGTTGTGTATAATGAATCTAAAATATATGAAAGTCTAATGTTTATCAGTACATTACAGAAAATAATGAACTTTATCACAATATGCTCATTTTTTGAGAAGGACCTGTAGAACAGATTAAAATTGAATTCCATTTATTTATTTGATGTTGTTGGAAGTAGACATGGTCCAATGTCACATTTCTGGATTTTATACATATCTGTTTTTATTCCCAAAATCTGCCAGGCTTCCATGGTTTTTGAAAGGATGAAGATATTCTCACTCCCTGGAGGACAGGATGCCCCCCAAGTTGAGTTTACAGGCAATTAAGCCTCTAACTGTGCATGACAATACTGACTCTGATCTGTCTATGAGAATTCCTGATTAACTGCTCTGCAAGCGAGCTTCAAAGAGAGCATGACTGGCAGAGATAATTGATGAGCTGAGATACAGAAGATCAAAGACCCAGATATCTATGAAGATTTGACTCAGGTCAGACAGTGGTGATTCATATACAAACACTGCCCCCTAGTGGACAATATCCCAGCACGGTTAGTAATATAACCTGTTGAGGAATGCCCCAGGGATATTCTGATTTGTCCAAAATGGAATTGGGCTGGCAATGGGAGGGGTTTGGATGAGGTGTGATTGTAAAAAGGGCTGTTTCAAACAGAGAGCTCTCTCTTTCAACATCTGAAGACCAGCTAAAGAGTCTTTTCTAGAGGATGTGATAAGTATATTCTTGTATTGTGTTCTGATTGTAAGCTTCGTAATATTGTAAAATATTTTAATACTTGTATGTTTCCTAATTCTGCTGTTTAGTATATTCCTATTTTCTTGGGAAATAAATATAACATTGATTACTAAGCAGATGTGTTTGTTATATTATTGTGCTTGCTGATCAGACTCTTATAGACTAGCTAATTTATAGGGATAGGCAATCTAATACATGTATGCAATTGTTATATAGGATATATTAGATTGTATATTTTTGCATAGATTACTTTGGATTTCCAACAATGTGTCAGAACCAAGACAGGAGCAGAGGGACAAATAGATCAATTAAAACCTGTGGTGCAAGGTTATATTAGTATATTGTTATTTCACCTGAGTAATAGGTGCAATACTGCAGTTAGTCCAATGGGGAGGGAGCCTGATGTGCCCATGGGGATGACCTCTGCATCCTCACTGGGGGAAGAAGAACAGACTTCTATGTAATGGTGGTCATATGATTAATGTTAGAATGGCAAAAAAATAAAAGTGAAAGCAAAAAAGGAAGGAACCTTACACTAACAGGGAAGCCAGTGTATGATCTGAGAAGTTCAAAAATATATATGTATATATTTGTAAAAGAAGATAGGTTGAATGACTGTGGGTATAAGCCAAGCCACCCTTGAGTTTCAGTCTTAATTCCAATGGATGGCATTATAAGGGAAAACCATAGAAGGACCTACCGAACAGTAATTGCATAAAATGGGGGTCTATTAGATCAAATAGTGATGTCATAGTACAATTTGTCCCAGCATGGGGGTTCTAACCTGGTTCCCTGTGTGTGTACGTCTCCTTCCAGTGTTTCCACATGTAATTGGACCACTGAATGGAGACCTTCATGAGTTATGGTGTATAAATATATATGTAGGGGAGTCTGTTGTAATTACCAGGGGAGGAGGAAGGAGGGATCCCTGAGGCTACTCACATCACCCGGATAAAGGATCCAAGTGGATTCTGTAGGATCTGGAGGGACGGGAGAGGGCTCATCTTACCATTGACAAGCCAGATGAGTCTCACATCACAGCTGTGGCATGTACCTCCTCCGAATCCATCTTCCAGGTTTCCAGGTATCCCAGATGGAGTGTGGGTGGCGGCTAAATTGCTTCCAGCTGATCTCTATCAGCAAGGGGGAGGCAGGGCTGTGCCAATGACCGGGGAGAGGATCGGGGCTGGCCGAGTTTCGGAAATTATGCAAAGCAGAAGTGCTTCATTGGCGCTGTGCATTCCAAGTGGGTGGAAGTCTGAAACCGGAAGTAATGTGACCCGGAAGTTGCTTAAGAACAGGGACCAAGAAGGAATGTAAACATCCACCCAGGTATTGCCTCTGTAGGATTTAGACTTGGGCAGAGGGATTCATTTTAGTGATTTGAATCATTTGGATCAGTTCAGTGAAATGATTTGAATCACTGAATCGACTCACGACTCATTTCCTCCAAGCTAAGATTAAAGTGGTTGTAAACCATTACAAACCACTTTGACCTACAGGTAAGCCTAGATTAAGGCTTACCTGTAGGTCCAAGCAATATCTCCTAAACCTATACGGTTTAGGACAGGGATATGCAATTAGCGGACCTCCAGCTGTTGCAAAACTACAAGTCCCATCATGCCTCTGCCTCTGGGTGTCATGCTTGTGGCTGTCAGAGTCTTGCTATGCCTCATGGGAGTTGTAGTTCTGCAACAGCTGGAGGTCCGCTAATTGCATATCCCTGGTTTAGGAGATATTTGCCTGAAGACAGGCACCGCTGTCTATGGCGCATGCGCCGTAGACAGCGGCGCGCAGGCGCACTGAACGCGACAGTTCCAAAAATGGAGCTGCCGCATTTGTCGACTCCCGTGCGCATGCGCGGGAGTGACGTCATCGCGGCTTCGCCGAATGACAGCAGCGGAGCTGCGAGACGCCAAAAGCAAGATGGATGCGGCGGACTACAGGGGACAGCGGTGACTTCGCTGGCTCCTGTGTCAGGTAAGTGACACATAATGGACTACTATGCGATGCGATGCATAGTAGTCCATTATGCTTTACCTTTGCAGGGAAAAAAAGAGGAAGTAAACTCATCAGGGTTTACTTCCTCTTTAAGGATCATAACTTCAGTCCTGTGATACCCTCAGTCAGTACAGTCAGCATATTCGATGTTAAGTAACTTTATTTTGCTACAAGAACTATTCTATAAACTCTGCAATACAGCAAAAAATAAAATAAAAACAGATACCTTGAATTATACAAAAATATTAACATAACCAAAAATACAAATTATAGCTCATTCCGGCACACCAAAAACATGAAAAAATAAAGGTTAAATGGATCCTGACCTGAACATTGAAAAACATTATTATCTGCTCCAATTTTAAGTTCAAATTTAAAAACAAGATTTTTGAAACTTTATTAGTGGGAAGTTGAGTCCGTTATTCAGTTATTATTTGCTTGTGATTCCATACAGACTCATTGTGAGCTCTCTTGATGGAGTCATTCATAGATTCAGGAGTCATGCTGCTGGCTCCTACATACACAGCTCATTGTAATATACAGAATGATTGTGTGCTCTGTGATTTAGGCTGGGTTTACACAGTGCTGCGCTCAGTGCCCTGTGCAAATCACATGCGATGTCAGGGCCATGCAAATACAGACATTCAGATTTGTACGGCTGAATTTGCATCACATTCAGCTAGCTGCTGCATAACAATGATATCCCTCTTCAAAGTGAGGACTTATATGGGCGTGTGGCAGTCCGGAAATGGTTAAAGAAGATTGTTTTTAAAAAATGTTTTTCATTGATGTCCCCCAGGGCAGTACCCGGGTCCCATACCCTCTTTATGGCCAATTACTTGCATATAAGCCTTCAAAATGTGGACTTTTGATTTTTCCAGTTCGGGTCCCATAAACAACAATGGGGTTTGCCATTCAGGTCCAAACTTTTGTGATGTTTGAAAGTTCTGCCATGAACCAAACAAGAGGGCGTTTGGCCCATCACTAGTGACTACACATAATACTCTGCAGTGGGATGGGTGAAACGTAAAGCTCTGCAGTGGGATGGGTAACACGTAATGTGCTGCAGTGGGATGGGTGACCCTTAATGCTCTGCAGTGGGATGGGTGACATGTAATGCTCTGCAGTGGGATGGGTGACCCTTAATGCTCTGCAGTGGGATGGGTGACATGTAATGCTCTGCAGTGGGATGGGTGACCCTTAATGCTCTGCAGTGGGATGGGTGACACGTAATGCGCTGCAGTGGGATGGGTGACACGCCATACTCTGCAATGGGATGAGTGACATGTCATACTCTGCAATGGGATGAGTGACACGTCATACTCTGCAATGGGATGAGTGACACGTCATACTCTGCAATGGGATGAGTGACACGTCATACTCTGCAATGGGATGAGTGACATGTCATACTCTGCAATGGGATGAGTGACATGTCATACTCTGCAATGGGATGAGTGACACGTCATACTCTGCAATGGGATGAGTGACACGTCATACTCTGCAATGGGATGAGTGACATGTCATACTCTGCAATGGGATGAGTGACATGTCATACTCTGCAATGGGATGAGTGACATGTCATACTCTGCAATGGGATGAGTGACACGTCATACTCTGCAATGGGATGAGTGACATGTCATACTCTGCAATGGGATGAGTGACATGTCATACTCTGCAATGGGATGAGTGACATGTCATACTCTGCAATGGGATGAGTGACACGTCATACTCTGCAATGGGATGAGTGACACGTCATACTCTGCAATGGGATGAGTGACATGTCATACTTTGCATTGGGATGGGGCAGCACAATACGGGGAGAAGCCCAGGCAGTAGGGGGAATCGGCACTGCAAAGTGTGATTAGAGTGTGCCCAGGCACACCTGGCACACCCCCTGTGCATGCCTATGAGGATGGGTGACATATAATGCTCTGCAGTGGGATGGGTGACACACAATGCCCTGGTAGGGGTAACACACAATAAACTGGGAGGGGGTGACACAGAATCTTTCGGGGGGTTACACAGAATCTTCTTGGGGGGGTTATACAGAATCTTCTTGGGGGGGTTATACAGAATCTTTCTGGGGTGACACAGAAACTTCCTGGGGGGTGACAGAATTTGCCTGGGGGGTGACATAGAATCTTCCTGGGGGGTGACATAGAATCTTCCTGGGGGGTGACACAGAATCTTCCTGGGGGGTGACACAGAATCTTCCTGGGGGGTGACATAGAATCTTCCTGGGGGGTGACATAGAATCTTCCTGGGGGGTGACACAGAATCTTCCTGGGGGGTGACACACAATGATTGGTGGTGATGGTTAAAATAAACCCTTTTTTTCCAATGAAAATGGAGTCCGTAAAATGTATTGTCAGTAAACTTTAACACAACAGGACAGTGTCTTGTATGAATAAAGTTTGTTGTAATGTTTGGTCCTTGTGCCGTTGTCACAGAACATCATCCAGGAGGCAATCCACATGCAGCTCTGAAAGTACGGGGGCCGCTGTCACTCATAGAGGTGGGGCTCCAATCAGATGACAATGGAGGCGGAGCTGTATCAGTGATGTGATGGGCGGTGCAGCCAGTGTGTCACCGCAGGCTTGTAGTACAATAGATGGGAGCGCGCATGCACGGGTGCCCCTATCAGATCAGTGGTGTGAAGGGGGCACCGGTCACACAACAACACAGGAAGTGGGCAATACTGAGCAGAAATGATGCCATTTAGAAGAGGAAAAGAAGAGAAAGATTACTATTACTGGAATTCTATATTTAAGGATCAGAAAGAGAAAATAAAAGCTGAGAGTTGATGTGACTTTACTCTGATATCATCCATTCCGGACATTCTCTTCATATCCGGATCCGTGTATTACCTGAGAGGGGGAGGGGCTCCCACACACCATCTTCTTATCTTCTTCTGTATATAGATATATCCCAGCCTCCTCCCCTTCATAGAAGAATAAAATGAGAGTGTTAGAGGAGGAAATGTTGCTGTGATGATGGAAGGGGGGAGGGGATCATACTGAGCTCTGTAAGAAATGATGGAAAAGTGAGGGGCCCTCACCATGGCAGGGGCCACACACTCATCTCCATCCAACCATTGGGATAGCAGACTATATGCCGGGTGTGCTGGGCTGTCATGTGTACAGGCTGAGAACACACATCCGATTGGCTCAGTTATACTGACACATTGGATGGACCTCGGGGGATGGGGGGTATTTTTCTGTAAAGGTAAAACCTTGTGGAAGATTGAAGGACCTGACTAAGATTATTATTGGTGGATCTGATTCTCCCATCCCCCATCTGTAATGATAAAACTTGGGATGAGGAATAAATTCTCCATCATCTGGGAAATCTGTGACTGGCACAGGAAATCTCAATCATCTCTCTCATTATCTGTATAACTACAGAGACCTCCAATGGGCTCTACAGAAATTGTATAGAATGTTTGTCACCCGTCCTTCCATCTTCATTACAGAGCAGCCCGGGTGTCAGAAGACCTCCCAACAACGTCCCACCCCCATCATCTCACCTCCATCATCTCACCTCCATCATCTCATCTCCATCATCTCATCCCCCATCATCTCACCTCCATCATCTCACCTCCATCATCTCACCCCCATCATCTCACCCCCCATCATCTCATCCCCATCATCTCATCTCCATCATCTCACCTCCATCATCTCACCCCCATCATCTCACCCCCATCATCTCATCCCCATCATCTCACCTCCATCATCTCATCTCCATCATCTCATCTCCATCATCTCACCCCCATCATCTCACCCCCCATCATCTCATCCCCATCATCTCATCTCCATCATCTCACCCCCATCATCTCACCCCCCATCATCTCATCCCCATCATCTCATCTCCATCATCTCACCCCCATCATCTCACCCCCCATCATCTCATCCCCATCATCTCATCTCCATCATCTCACCCCCATCATCTCACCCCCCATCATCTCATCCCCATCATCTCATCTCCATCATCTCACCTCCATCTCACCCCCATCATCTCACCCCCATCATCTCACCCCCATCATCTCACCTCCATCATCTCATCTCCATCATCTCATCTCCATCATCTCACCTCCCTCATCTCACCTCCATCATCTCACCTCCATCATCTCACCCCCATCATCTCATCCCCATCATCTCACCCCCATCATCTCACCCCCATCATCTCACCTCCATCATCTCACCTCCATCATCTCACCTCCATCATCTCATCTCCATCATCTCATCTCCATCTCACCCCCATCATCTCACCCACATGAATATGTAAATCTATGAACTGAAGCAACCAGCACCTATGAGTTCAGTACAAAAAACTACAAAGTAAAATTAAAATAGAAGTGCAGCGCTAATAATACAAACAATATTAATAAATTGCATTGTATTAAATTGTGGATCAGTGAAATAATTGTGATAAGAAGAAAAACTAAGGCAAAGTCCCCATCACAATAAAGTCCATGTGGGTCTATGTAGAATATTGAAACAAAAAATACTAATTAATTACTTATATAAAAAATTGTGAATCAGTGAAAAATTTATAAAAAAGAAAACTAAGGCAGAGTCCCCATCACAATGAAGTCCATGTGGGTCTATGTAGCATATTAAACCGGTGAAGATAAGTTGCAGGAAGAAGAACGTGACATAAATCTTCGTACAAATTGTAGTGCGGTCAGATTGACACCCAAGAAGTGAGCTAGCCTGCTTACCAGAAGGCGGTGACTGGCAGGACGGTGTCACCAAGCTCAGGAATGATTGGTCTCCACAGGACCTGACTGATATCCCAAACAGAAACTATTATTTCTGAATCAACTCGGAAATATGAAAGAAAAAACCTCTCATAGTGCAGTGTGTATATTCATAAAGATTTAATAAATGAATAAATTGCACTGACAAGAATGATAATAGTGTGTCGGGAGCAGCAATCAGATACAGAAAGGGAGACTGCAGAGTTTCCATTTACTTCTCTTTACTTCCAATACGAATCGTCACTCCACCGCCTGGGAAGGAAAAAACGTGATGACGTCACGCCGCAGGCTCTATGAAAGGTCTTTTCTTTTATATTTCCAAGTTGACTCAGAAACATTAGTTGCTGTTTCGGATATCAATCAGGTCCCGGGGAGACATGATTGCAACTTATCTTCACCAGTTTAATACGCTGCATAGACCCATATGGAATATTCTGATTGGAACACTGCCTTAGTTTTCTTTTTATCAATTTTTCACTCATTCACAGTTTTTTATATAAGTAATTAATTAGTATTTTTTGTTTCAATATTCTACATAGACCCACATGGACTTTATTGTGATGGGGACTTTGCCTTAGTTTTTCTTCTTATCACAATTTTTTTCACTGATTCACAATTTTATACAATGCAATTTATTAATATTGTTTGTATTATTAGCGCTGCACTTCTATTTTAAATTTTCATTACAGAGCAGCCCCGGTGTCAGAAGACCTCCCAACAACGTCCCACCTCCATCATCTCATCTCCATCATCTCACCCCCATCATCTCATTGCCATCATCTCATCTTCATCACCTCATCTCCATCATCTCACCTCCATCATCTCACCTCCATCATCTCATCACCATCCTCTCACCTCCATCTTCTCACCTCCATCATCTCATCACCATCCTCTCACCTCCATCATCTCATCACCATCCTCTCACCTCCATCATCTCATCTTTATCATCTCATCTCCATCATCTCACCTCCATCATCTCATCACCATCATCTCATCTCCATCATCTCATCTCCATCATCTCACCTCCATCATCTCATCACCATCCTCTCACCTCCATCATCTCATTTCCATCATCTCATCTCCATCATCTCACCTCCATCATCTCATCACCATCCTCTCACCTCCATCATCTCATCACCATCCTCTCGCCTCCATCATCTTGCCTCCATCATCTCATCTCCATCATCTCACCTCCATCATCTCATCACCATCCTCTCACCTCCATCATCTCATCTCCATCATCTCATCACCATCCTCTCACCTCCATCATCTTGCCCCATCCTCTCACCTCCATCATCTCATCTCCATCATCTCATCACCATCCTCTCACCTCCATCATCTCATCACCATCCTCTCGCCTCCATCATCTTGCCTCCATCATCTCATCTCCATCATCTCACCTCCATCATCTCATCACCATCCTCTCACCTCCATCATCTCATCTCCATCATCTCATCACCATCCTCTCACCTCCATCATCTTGCCCCATCCTCTCACCTCCATCATCTCATCTCCATCATCTCATCTCCATCATCTCACCTCCATCATCTCATCACCATCCTCTCACCTCCATCATCTCATCACCATCCTCTCACCTCCATCATCTTGCCTCCATCATCTCATCTCCATCATCTCACCTCCATCATCTCATCACCATCCTCTCACCTCCATCATCTCATCTCCATCATCTCATCACCATCCTCTCACCTCCATCATCTTGCCTCCATCATCTCATCTCCATCATCTCACCTCCATCATCTCATCACCATCCTCTCACCTCCATCATCTCATCACCATCATCTCATCACCATCCTCTCACCTCCATCATCTCATCTCCATCATCTCATCTCCATCATCTCACCTCCATCATCTCATCACCATCCTCTCACCTCCATAATCTCCATCATCTCATCACCATCCTCTCACCTCCATCATCTTGCCTCCATCATCTCATCTCCATCATCTCACCTCCATCATCTCATCACCATCCTCTCACCTCCATCATCTCATCTCCATCATCTCATCTCCATCATCTCACCTCCATCATCTCATCACCATCCTCTCACCTCCATAATCTCCATCATCTCATCACCATCCTCTCACCTCCATCATCTTGCCTCCATCATCTCATCTCCATCATCTCACCTCCATCATCTCATCACCATCCTCTCACCTCCATCATCTCATCTCCATCATCTCATCTCCATCATCTCATCACCATCATCTCATCACCATCCTCTCACCTCCATCATCTCATCTCCATCATCTCATCTCCATCATCTCACCTCCATCATCTCATCACCATCCTCTCACCTCCATCATCTTGCCTCCATCATCTCATCTCCATCATCTCACCTCCATCATCTCATCACCATCCTCTCACCTCCATCATCTCATCACCATCCTCTCACCTCCATCATCTCATCACCATCCTCTCACCTCCATCATCTCATCTTCATCATCTCACCTCCATCATCTCATCTCCATCATCTCATCACCATCCTCTCACCTCCATCATCTCATCTCCATCATCTCATCACCATCCTCTCACCTCCATCATCTCATCTCCATCATCTCATCTCCATCATCTCATCCCCATCCGCATAATCTCATCCCCATCATCTCATCTCCATAATTTCACCTCCATCATCTCACCCCCATCATCTCACCTCCATCATCTCATCCCCATCATCTCATCTCCATCATCTCATCTCCATCATCTCATCTCCATCATCTCATTCCCATAATTTCACCTCCATCATCTCACCCCCATCGTCTCACCTCCATCATCTCATCCCCATCATCTCATCCCCATCATCTCACCCCCATCATCTCATCACCATCATCTTACCTCCATCATCTTACCTCCATCATCTCATCTTCATCATCTCATCTCCATCATCTCACCTCCATCATCTCACCTCCATCATCTCATCACAATCATCTTACCTCCATCATCTCATCTTCATCATCTCATCTCCATCATCTTACCTCCATCATCTCATCTCCATCATCTCACCTCCATCATCTCATCACCATCCTCTCACCTCCATCATCTCATCCCCATCACCTCATCCCCATCATCTCATCCCCATCATCTCATCACCATCATCTCATCCCCATCCAATGTGGTCTACATTTTACTATTCACATTTTTGTTGGCATCCTTCTCTGGTGAGAGTTTGTTTCCCGACTTCTCTATCAGGCTTATTTCAACACTCAGCTGCTAAAGATGTGCTGAATGAATCTATGCTACTTTTACCATGCCGCCTGCTTATGAGCCACTTCACACTTGTGTTGTGGGCGGCCTGTCAGGTGTGCTAGCATGCAATTATGTTTGTTTGCTGAACTGACAATCTGGTTCTACATTTGTGTGCTGACTACTAATAGTGTCAGGCTTTGTTGCTGACTGGTTATATTATCTCAGTTCATTACTGTGCCTAACATTTTATCAGGACCTGGGTCCTACTGAGACGTACTTTACTATATGATTTCCAAGAACAATTAATAAGCTCCCGAAGAAGCTTTCAATTGCGAAACATGTAGAGCGCCTTTTTTTTTTCTTGCATACTACATCATGTTTGCAGGATTACAATGATGTTTATTGTCATTCATTTTTTGTCCTAGAGAGATGTCAGTTTTGCTTTTATTGCAAAACAAGTTTTTAAATGTGTTCTTTTGTATTATTATGTGTTTAATAAACAATTATGTGACTTTTTATAATTGGTGCCTAAAAAGTCAATTTTTTTTGCATTTTGCTTCTATTTACTATTCATATCCTAAGACTTAGTAGGTGCGTTTCCTCCAATATAACAGATCTTACCCTGTATCCACAGAGAAGCCGGCATTCCGGAGGACCCGACAGCATCGTCTCACTTCTGACTTCGACATTTTCTCATCATCATCGTCATCATCATCATCATCATCATCGTCATCATCATCATCATCATCATCGTCATCATCATCGTCATCATCATCGTCATTATCATCGTCATTATCATCGTCATCATCGTCATCATCATCATCGTCATCATCATCGTCATCATCATCGTCATCATCATCATCATCATCATCGTCATCATCATCGTCATCATCGTCATCATCATCATCGTTATCGTCCTTATTGTAGTAATAATCATCATAATCATCACTCAATAATATATGCAGAGAGGTCAGAGTTCGGTTTGTGGAGATAACGGAGGAAAGATCATCACAGCACCGTAATGTTCCACTACTGTACTCAATACTGGAGGGAGAAGCAGGAAAGAGGTGAAATGTTCTTCCAGGGAGGGGCAGAAGTAGACACATCCAATGAAATAATCAGTGGGCGGGGTCTTAGAAAATGAAATGTTGGGACATTTGGATGGAATATTGGTAGGACCTCCCCTGTGAAAATTAGATAAGTTGTCACCCACCTGAATAGTCTAATGCTCCATACACACGGTCGGACTTTCTGATGGAAAATGTGCAATCGGATCATCATGTTGTCGGAAATTCCAACCGTGTGTGGGCTCCATCGGACTTTTCCTATCTAAATTTCCGACACACAAACTTTGAGAGCTGGATCTAAAATTTTCCGACAACAAAATCCGTTGTTGGAAATTTTGATCGTGTGTAGACAATTCCGATGTACAAAGTTCCACACATGCTCAGATTCAAGCAGAAGAGCCGCACTGGCTGTTGAACTTCATTTTCTCGGCTCGTCATGCGTCTTGTACCTCACCTCGTTCTTGACGTTCGGAATTTCCAACCAACATTGTGTGACCGTGTGTATGAGCCAACATCCGTGAAAAAAAAGTCCATGGATTTTGTTGTCGGAATGTGCAATCGTGTGTACGGGGCATTAGTGTGAAGTTACACTGTTGCAGGTACATTGCAGCATACGTGGTAACGCACACATTGGAGGTGTGAATGGCTCCATATAGATTCCCTTTCACACTAAACTGCGGCACATCGATGGGAACCGACCACATAGGAAATAATGGGATTTCTACTTCACATGCGTCTCTGTGCAGCAAAATCCATGAGGATCGCTAAACACACTGACAAGTGATGATAATATGTCAGCAGATCAACCAATCATTGGACAGGCAGCCCTCGGGCGGAGCCGGGTGATGTCATTTCCTGCCTGGAACTGAAAAAGGAAGTGGCGCTGGTGAGTGATATTATCTACTGCCCAATTGGTTGCTGGATATGCTGACATATTAATGGTTGTCAGTGCATTTATTGTCAATAAAGAGACAATTGTTTTGAAGGACGCACTTCAGTATTGGTGCCATTTTTGTTTTGCTTGGAGTTCTATATCCAGCCAGACCCCACACTTGTGACAGCTGATCTTGTGGGAAGTCCCCCGGGCCCATTGAGCCCCCCAGAGGGGGACAAGCACATGACACCTATATTGTATATGGGGCCAATACCTGAGGGGGCATTTCATCAGCACGGAGGTGGAGGACTCTGAACACACTTCATTTTGTAGTGACACACTGGAGGGGGCGCCATCATTGAGGAAGATTGATCACAGATATATCGACTTTCCTCTTATATATCCAACTAGATACATTCATTTTACAGCACTGGAGTTGTGGCATCAATTACTTGTAACTAGTTATTGTTTTATTACATTCATCATTTCCATTAGTAATGTATTAGTTTGTAATATGTATTCACAGCACTGGGGTTGTGGTATTACCGGCCAATCACAGCACTGGGGTTGTGGTATCACCAGCCAATCCCAGCACTGGGGTTGTGGTATCACCAACCAATCACAGCACTGGGATTGTGATATCACCAGCCAATCACAGCACTGGGTTTGTGGTATTACCAGCAAATCACAGCACTGGGGTTTTAGTATCACCAGCCAATCACAGCACTGGGGTTGTAGTATCACCAGCCAATCACAGCACTGGGGTTGTGGTATTACCAGCCAATCTCAGCACTGGGGTTGTGGTATCACCAGCCAATCACAGCACTGGGGTTGTGGTATTACCAGTCAATCACAGCACTGGGGTTGTAGTATCACCAGCCAATCACAGCACTGGGGTTGTGGTATTACCAGCCAATATAAGCACAGGGGGTTGTGGTATTACCAGCCAATCACAGCACTGGGGTTGTGGTATCACCAGCCAATCACAGCACTGGGGTTGTGGTATTACCAGCCAATATAAGCACAGGGGGTTATGGTATTACCAGCCAATCACAGCATTGGGGTTGTGGTTATAACAGTGCCCACCAATCAGTACCAATTAGCACATCACTGCCACCCATCAGTGCCCACCAGTGCCAATCTGTGTAGCCTCATCAGGCAATTTGATGGGGCAGTTTTGATGGTGGCAATAGGATGGACCAGTTTTGATGGGTCAGTTTTTATGAGGAAAATAGGATGGGATCATTTTGATGGGGGCAATATGATGGAGCAATTTTTATGGTGGCAGTATAATGCAGCAATAGGATAGGCAGTATTTATGAGGCAATTTTGATGAAGCATTTTTGATGGAGCAATTTTGATGGGGCAGTTTTTGTGGGGCATTTTTGATGGGGGCAATAGGATGGGGTAGTTTTGATGGGGGCAGTTTTGATCGGGACAATTTGATGAGGCAGTTTTGATGGTGGCAATATAATGGGGCAATTTTGATGGAGGGATTTGGATGGGGCAATTTTGATGGTGGCAGTATGATGGGGCAGTTTTTGTAGGGCAATTTAGATGGTGGCAGCATAATGGGGCAAATTAATGGGGAAATTTTATGGGGCAATTTTGATTGCGTCAGTATGATGGGGCAATTCTATAGAGGTAATTTTAAGCAATTTGGGCAATTTGATGGGGCAATATGATGAGGCAGTTTTGATTGGGCAATTTTGATTGTGGCAATTTTGATGGTGGCAGTATGATGGGTAAATTTTGATGGGGAAATAGGATGGGGTAACTTTGATGGGGCAATAGGATAGGGCAGTTCTGATGGGGCATAATCATGGGGCAATTTTGGTGGTGGCAGTATAATGGGGCATTTTTGATGGGGGTAATATGATGGGTCAATTTTGATAGTGGCAGTATGATGGGAAAATTTTGATGGGAAAATTTTGATGGTTCAGTATAATGGGGCAATTTTGATGGGGGCAGTATAATGGGGCAATTTGTATGGGGGCAATATGATGGGGCAGTATAATTGGGCCATTTTGATGGGGCAATATGATGGGGCAGTTTTATGGGGCGATTTTGATGGGGGCAATATAATGGGACAATATGGATAGGGAAATATAATGGGGCAATTTTGATGGGGGCAATATAATGGGGCAATTTTGATTGGGCAATTTGATAGGGACGTTTTGATGGTGCAATTTTGATTGTGGCGGTATGATGGGGCAATTTTGATGGGGGCAATACGATGGGGCAGTATTATGGGGCAATTTTGATTGTGGCAGTATTATAGGCCAATTTTGATGGTGGCAGTATTAGGGGACAATAGGATGGTGCAGTTTTGATGCTGGCAGTATAATAGGGAAATTTTGATGGTAGCAGTATGATGGGGCAATTTTGATGATGGCAATTTTGATGGGGGCAATTTTGATGGGGGCAGTATAATGGGATAATTTTGATGGGGGAAATAGGATGGGGAAATTTTTATGGGGGCCATTTGATGGGGCAATAGGATGAGGCAGTTTTGATGGGGCAATAGGATGAGGCAGTTTTGATGGGGCAATTTTGGTGGTGGCAATATGATGGGGCAATTTGATTGGGCAGTTTTCATGGTGGCAATATAATGGTGACAATTTGATGGGGAAAATTTGATGGGGGTAGTTTTGATGGGGCAATCTGATGGGGCAATAGAATGGGGCAGTTTTGATGGGGCAATATGATAGGGCAATTTTGATGGTGGCAGTATGATGGCGGAAATTTTGATGGGGCAGTAGGATGGGGCATTTTTGATGGGGACAATGTGATGGGGAATTTTTTACGGAGGCAATATGATTGAGCAGTTTTTATGGGGCAATAGAATGGGGCAATTTTGGTGGTGGCAGTATAGTGGGAAAATTTTGATGGGGCAATGTTGATTGGGGCAATTTTTTATGGTGGCAGTATGATGGGGCAGCTTCTGCAAAATGTAATGTTTTTTTTAAACAATGCTAGTTTTAAATGATATTCCTCTTTCTGTGCAGATGGTATATATATATATATACATACACATACATATATACATACATACATTTTATATATATATATATATATATATATATATATATATATATATATATATATATATATATATATATATATATATATATATATATATATATACATACATACATACATACATACATATACGCACACACACATCTGCACATAAACAAGGGATATCATTTACAATTATCATCTTTTATAAAGTAATTTCCTTTTGCAGGAGATTTTTGTATTTCTAGATTTATAATCTTTGTAAATGTAGATAAACTTCCTGCTTCCTGGAGGGGGAGGGGAGGTTTCCATAGCTAAGGGGCGGGAACTTCCTCTGACATGGCTGTTGCTATGGAAACCCGACCTACAACCTATTACACGGCTCGTGCTGCTCTGAGCACGTGTGAGATCTGGAGGTGCATGCTGGGTAACCATGGAATACAGGAAGAGATACAGTCTGGCTTCAGATGCCCACACATGAGATGGCGGCGGCCTGCTGGGACTTACAGAAGTAAGAAATCAATGCTGCAGAAATAGAAAGCGGCCCTTGGATTACAGCGTAACCTTTACTAGAATACATGAATCATGAGGATTATAGGGGGAGATTTATCTACAAAGTCACATTTCTCCGGAGCACCACTTTATATATACAAGTGCCATAAAAGCCCCCCTTAGGGGTATTTATTTTGCTTCTAACAAGTTTTTGGATGTGGCACTACTGAGAGGAAATCCTCACCGACTCCATTTCTACAATTACCGGGATAAAGTTGTTCGTTTTCTGTATAAAGTGTATTAATAGCAATTCATTATTGTGCAGCACATTGTTCCAGCACTGAGGTTGTGGTAGTAGCAGACATATATTCTATGTAGTATTTGCTTTGTATTATCATTTTTGTTGTGTAATTATTATTTGGAAGTATCAGGATCAGGTGGTTAGGTGGTTTGTTACATAGTTACACAGCCGTATAGTAACACTGGGGTTGTGGTAACACTGGGGTTGTGGTAACACTTACCTCTGTCTGCAGGTAGGTTGTCTGTCTGTGTAATATAGAGCAGAGCTACACTAGTTTGTTATTTAGTGTATAAAATATGTAGAAAGATAAAGAATGAGAGAAAATACAACAAAGACAAAAGGACAGACACAGTCTGGCTGTGAGAATAAAACAGAAATAAACTTTTTCTGAGGATTATCCTGTGACAGGAACATGTCAGGAACATCCGCTATTCACCGGTTAGACCGGCACCATGGGAATCCCCCGTCCATATCTCAGGATCCTCAATTTATAGATGTGGGTGGAGCAGGGGTGGACTGACAACTCATGGGGCCCCCGGACAATAGGAGATTATGGGGCCCCCAGGCAATCCGAGATTATGGGGCCAAACAGTATACACACACACGGTATACAATCACACAGTATACACATACATGTACACACAGTATACACAGACATGTTTCTATTGTCTGAGAAGGTACTGGAGAGGTGGGGCCGCTAGAATTTCGGGATTTTTAGACTAAAAGGATGTCGGTAAGGGACATTTCAGAGACAGATGTAAAAAAAACACAGATTTTTACATACTGTCCCTGGTTTTACTGAGGCTGGCAACTCTAATGGGGCCCCCTAGTGGCCTGGGGCCCTCGGGCAGTGCCCGAGTGGCCCAATGGTCAGTCCGCCCCTGGGGTGGAGTTTAGCCATCAGCCAATCAACCCTGGGGGGTGTTCCCTGCCCAGCCCACAAGCCGGTCCTGTGTTCTGAAGGAACCAGAGCTAAATGGACCATGAATGTTTCTGATGGATGAGGATTGGATTTCCAACACCGGCATGTCAGTCTGATCCCAACAAGACCAATCAGAGCTTGTCTGGTGTGATCAGACCCCATAGAACCATTCTGGGGGTTCTCCTGGATTCTATCCTCACTACACATACAATGTTATATGTACATGTACCCCAACATGTCTACAATCAGGGGCAATTATTTCCATCTCTCTGCAACTAATATTTTATTTTGTATGAGAGATAAAATAGATTCCTCTGATCTCTGATATAAATCAATGTCTGGCAGACAGTTCGGGGTCTTCTCCCTGTATCGGCCTCCTCCCCTACTGGGCTTGTAGATGAAATGACTAGGACTTCTCTTTGAGGCTCAGTGAGGTGACAATTTTATATCTACAAGGATGGGGGGATTTTATTGGCATCTAGGGGTCACTTCTGGTCTAGAGACTCGCTCTGTCCTTCCAGATTCTAATTGAGGACCATCTGTCTATGATTGGTCACTGAATGAAGAGAATACGGAGTCCTGTGCATCTTCTGGTCTGTGTTCAAATTCAGTCCAAAATTCAGACAGAAATCAGACCTGAAATGGTGAATGGAGATGCACCGGACCCCCTGCTGTGACCCGCTGTGACCTCCAGTGTGACCCCAGCCACAGTCTGATCTCTGATAGTCAGTGGAGGGGGGAGGAGATGAAAACCAATAACAGCGAGTGACCTGAAGGACTATGATGGGAACTCCCAGTGTAACCAGCCAATCAGAAGTCTGTCTTTGTATAACTTTCATCTAGGTGACATGTCTGGATCCCTCACATAGAAGATTTATACCAGAATCCTGCAGAATATTATATCATTTATAGGATAATTCTCACATCAGCCTCTGCAGAGTACAGCCAGGATCTCTGAGCCCCTCACATAGAAGTTTTATTCCAGAGTCTTCCAGATCATTCCATGATAAATCCAGTCTGGTGAGGGATCGATTATTGATAAGAATGGATCGGAGATCATCCCAGCCGGAGGAAGTCACAGTACATCCATCCAACCTGCAGAGACAAATCCAGACACATGATATTATATTATAAGATGAATATGAGGAATTATTCCCATTTAGTGAAAAGTAACATAACATCACTAGAGCGGAATATCAGGATATACAGAATGTTATACAGAGGAAAGATCTTGTTATTAGGGAAGCTGATAAAGGTGAAGCTGTTGTAGTACTTATGTCTACACAGTATAAAGAGGGGGCGCTGTGACAGCTCAGTCACCCCCTTATGTACCTGGTTATTAAGCAGGACCTCACACAGTGTCTTAAAGGGGATTCTGAAATTGATAGATAAAGGAAAGGATCTGGGGGGTTTATGAAATAAAACAGCAGAATTTCTGATGGTGGATACCCCAGTGACCCCAATATTCCATCACCTTCCTAAAGTCCACCAATCAGGAGTTCCCATTGAAGGTCACCGGATTGTGGCAGGAATAGGATGCCTTATAGAGAATGTAGGGGGGAGGGGTGGATATACATTTCCAGCCTTTAGTGCTGAGACTTCTGGGATATATTAGAGATACAAGTACTATATTGGTGGATATTCCACATTTACAATGGGATTCTACATTCACATGGGGGACACTTCACATTAAAGCACTTTATTCTTCCATCCCCCATTCTTTATTGTCTCCACCAATCAGATATCATCTTCATAGATATAGATCATATACTAGGATGTTACAGGATTTATTACAGAGGATGGAAAGGATGAAGGTTTTTTACCTTAACCACTTCAGCCCCGGAAGGTTTTACCCCCTTAATGACCAGAGCACTTTTTACAATTTGGCACTGCGCTGCTTTATCTGGTAATTGCGCGGTCATGCAATGCTGTACACAAACAACATTTGTGTCCTTTTTTCCTACAAATAGAGCTTTATATTGGTGGTGTTTTATCAGCTCTGGGAATTTAATTTTTTTGCAATATAAATGAAAAAAGATGAAAAATATTGAAAAAAATGATATCCCTACTTTTTGTTATGAGAAAAATCCAATAAACTCAATTTTAGTCAATGTTGGAAAGTAAAGTAGATCTCCTCCAGTCATATATCTGCCAAAATGTGCCGATAGTATCACACTGACACTGAATGAGATAACAACTGATGCAGTGTCAGTGTGATACTATCGGCATATATTGGCAGATATATGACTGGAGGAGATCTACTTTACTTTCCAACATACGGGATACCAGCTGAAAGGCAGCCAGGTGATTTACAGATGGATACTGCAGGGGATGCCGACACAGTGATTCTCCGGTGACTGTGGTGCTGATATACATATTAAAGTGGTTGTAAACCCTTACAGACCACTTTGACCTACAGGTAAGCCTAGATTAAGGCTCACCTGTAGGTCCAATAAATATCTCCTAAACCTATACAGTTTAGGAGATATTTACAAAAAGACAGCCACCACTGTCTACGGCGTATGCGCCATAGACAGCGGCACGCAGGCACACTGGGAATGCCGCAGATCATGGCGATATGCCGCTCGTGATGGCTCCCGCGTGCATACGCGGGAGTGACGTCATTGGGGCTCCGGTGAATCACAGCGATGGAGCAGCGAGACCCAGAAGTCGCTCCAGAATACATGGCAGCTGAACATGAAGACGGAGGACCGCTTCGGGGGCTTTGTTCTCAGGTAAGTTATTCATAATGAGCTAGTATGCTATGCATACTAGCTCATTATGCCTTTGCCTTGCATGTTGCATTTATTTTTTAAATAGCCTTTACTTCCTCTGTAACACTCGCTGACCAGCATCTGACTTGAGTTTCCTTTTGAAATAGCAGCTGATAATCTTATCTGTTTATTCACATCAGAGACTAGTAATGTCATTCTGCCTTGCTACTTCGTCTGCCTAAATAAACAAAGGAGATAACTTGTTGCCAGTTGTTGAAACATTATAAGTCTGCCAGCCGCTTTGGAATGTGCATTGGAATTGTGGTGAAGTGATTAAATAGAAGGCTGTTACAATTAAATGCCACGGATTGGACGGGATTTCCTACTGTGCATTGGCCTTTTCTATCGTTACACTATTGTACATTGTTTAACCTTTCCAGCACCAAGGGATGGAGACATGTGACTATCATAGCAATATTATTAGCACTAACTACAGATAGGATTTGTCTGAATTGAACACGTCATTTTTCAGCTATCTACCTCACCCCCTCTCCCTTCCCCCACTCAATATTGATTTAGTCCATTGATTAACCATTTAGTTATTGGAAGAAATAGGGAATTTTGACCCTGTAATATTCAGTAGGTAATCTAATACGTGGGTTGCAATGGACTAAAGCAATTTGTCCGGACCTGAGAAGTGGTTTGTGTTGTTTTATATATGTCCGGTTTGTCTTATTGTCTGTGGGTACACAATTAATTATATTAGATTGAGAACCATTATTTTTATGAACTGCACACGTTTTTTTCTATTTTTGATACTTTAATAAAAACTGGTTAAGTTATTTAACCACTTGCCGACCAGCGCACGACGATGTACGTCGACAGAATGGCACGGGCAGGCAAATGGGCGTACATGTACGTCCCTTTAAATTTGCCGCCCTGCCATCGGGAGCGCGCCGCCGCCGGCGCGCTACCGCGCTGGTCAGGACCTCCATGAGTCCGGTCACGGGACCCGCGGACTCGATCGCCACGGGCACCCCCAAGATCGTCTCACGGAGCGGCCGAATGAAGAAATGCCGTTGTAAACAACATTTCTCCATTCTGCCTAGCAACTAGTAACGCTGATCTCTGCTCCATGTGATTGGAGCAGAGATCAGTGTTCACTAAATGAAAGCCCAACCCCCCCACAGTTAGTAACACACCCCTAGGAACACTTAACCCCTACACTGCCACCCACTGGTTAACCCCTTCACTGCCAGTGTCATTTACACAGGAATCACTGCATTTATATAGCAGTGATTATTGTATAAATGACAATGGTCCCAAAAATGTGTCAAAAATGTCCGATGGGTCCCCCACAATGTCGCAGTCACAATAAAAATCGTTGATCGCCGCCATTACTAGTAAAAAAAAAATAATAAAAAATTAATAAAAATGCTATAAAACTATCCCTATTTTGTAAACGCTATAACTTTTGCGCAAACCAATCAATAATCGCTTATTGCAATTTTTTTTACCAAAAATATGTAGAAGAATACGCATCGGCCTAAACTGGGGGAAAAAATGTTTTTTTATATATTTTTGGGGATATTTATTATAACAAAAAGTAAAAAATAATGCGTTTTTTTCAAAATTGTCGCTCTATTTTTGTTTATAGCGCAAAAAATAAAAACGGCAGGGGTGATCAAATACCACCAAGAGAAAGCTCTCTTTGTGGGAAAAAAAGAACGTCAATTTTGTTTGGGAGCCACGTCGCACGACTGCACAATTGTCAGTTAAAGCGACGCAGTGCCGAATCGCAAAAAGTGGTCTGGTCTTTGACCAGCAAATTGGTCCGGTCTGAAAGTGGTTAAACTGGAATCAATTCATTTAGATTTATTTATTGTTGCCATTAGTAACTGCATGTTAGCCTACTCTTAGCAGACTAATGTTCTCTTTAACATGTTAACGTTAACATTGTTAACATTGTTAACGTTTTAATGTTACTATTATGTATACCTTGGTCTACATATTAAAAGTCTATTACTATATATATATATATATATATATATATATATATATATATATATATATATATATATATATATATATATATATATATACATACACTGTATTTAATTGATTGTGCATTACCATGAAATGGTTAGATTTTATTTATTGATATTTATGAATTTTTTAAAACAATGTTTCTATATTGAACTAATCATGTAATACTATGTTATGTCTATATTTATCAATTGAGATCCATTATTTTATTGTTACATCAATTTATTATCTATGGTGGTATATATGTGTATGACTTTTGATAATAAACAATGTGTATATTGATTGGCTCATTCGGTCTAGTGAAGTGCTTCATATAAAGTCCCACTTTTCTTAATTTTTTTATTTTACAAGATATCGGGGATGGAGGTGTATAAACATAGTTCATATGGCCTCATACAAAGTCCCACTTTTAGTTTTGGCTCAGTATTTTTGTATCTCCTGTACCATGACCACAGCCTCTGCCATCTTGACATATTCTATACCATGCCCACAGCCTCTTACATCTTGACATCTTCTGTACCATTCCCACAGCCTCTGACATTTCCTGTACCATGCCCGCACACTCTGCCATCTTTTTTTTTTCAAATATATTTTTATTCAAATTTAACAGATTACAGAAAACATAACAATGGACAGATTCTCATAAAATCTGGATATCAAGCATCCAGGAAATCCAAACTAAGAATCAAATCTAAAACACTAGAAAAATTTGAGAGAGAAGGAGAGAAAAGAGGAGGAAAGAAAAGAAAAAAGAGAAGAGGAGGGGGAGGGAGGGGTAGGAGATGTGAGGGGACTGTGTGCCTTCAGCAGTACTGAATATTATGGTAAACCTCCGTTACAGGGAGAATTGACAAGTACAGAGAACAAAAATAACAACTACCACTAAGTACAAAGAGCCGTTGACAAATTTAGAACCCAGTGTTAGTAGACCTGTGAAAGTCCATTGCATAGATGTGAGTAAGTGAAAGGTAAATAGAACTAACAACCGCTTGTGAAAAGTCCAAAGGATATCCACCGGAGTCATGGCGGATAATGCACGACGTTGAGGGGGTGAGTAGAAAGATGAGAGGTCGGTAGCTTAAGCTTCCCCAACGAGTTTGTGAGGTTACGTTTGAGGTACCAGTCAGTATATCGGAAAGGGTACATTATCGATGGAATATCAGCAGGAGAAAACGAGTTTTCAATGTAATTTTTCCACCGTGAGAAGAACCGGGCAGTGGACTGGAAATGAGAAGAAATGGTGTCCAGCTTTTCCATGTAGAACAGGGATAAAAGAGCTTGCTTTACGCCTTGTACACTCGGAGGAGATGGGGTGATCCAGTGAGACATAATGGTTCTGCGGGCAGCAAGTAGACAGACGTGAATCCAATGCGAGAGCACCACGGAGCCTGGCTGAGGTCTTTCAGAGCTAGCGGGGTCGCAGCTGAACAAGCAAATGAGTTGCTCCTTAGGTACATGTACAGTAGTAATGGTCCATATGTAATGTAGCACCGAGTCCCAGAAGGTGGAAATTGAAGTACATTCCCAGAGGCGATGAAGCAAGGTGGGGCGATCCAAAGAGCACCATGGGCATTTGGACTGAGAAGGATCTCCCTTGGCTGTGCAAAATGGATAGTAGGCCCTGTGAATAATTTTAAATTGAGTTTCCCGCCAGACTTCAGAGATGATGAGTTTATGTATGAGTCTGTATCCTTTGAGAATGTTGTCAGAGAAGCCAGGATCACCCAAAATGGAGGCCCAATTCTTAAAAGGAGCGAGGTGGTATTTGTCTGCCTGGTAGCTGATTAGCTGAGTATAAAGATCGGAGATAGAATAAGTGTCTCGGTGAAGCAAGGAGTCCAGAAGAGAGGTCGAACAAGAGTCAGGCCGAGTCCCTCCTATATCTTGTAGATAATGTGTCAATTGGAGGTAGTAGAACGCATGGGAAGGAGGGAGGGAGTATTCGGAAGCCAGAGCATTGTAGGATTTGAGTCGTCCCCTAGGAAGGTCATACAGGGAGTTAATTGATTTCAATCCTTTTGTGCCCCAAAGCGCAAAGGCCTGATGAGCCGTGGAGGGAGGAAACATTGGGTTCCCTTGAATGGTGAGATGCTTAGAGATGTTGGTAGGCAGACCCATGAGTTTTCTGGTTTCCCTCCAGGCGATCACAGTGTCACGGATGAGAACATTAGCCTTGAGATGACTCGGGAGGATATGCAAATTAGAATGAAGAACAGCAGAAAGAGTATAGGGATGTACCAGTGCACTTTCAAGAACATAGTTCGAATATCTAGATTTACCCACTAACCAATCCAACCCCTGGCGTACTAGGCAGGAGAGATTGTAGAAGCGAATATTGGGCAGGCCAGCCCCTCCCTCAGACTTCGGGAGACTGAGTTTCTGAAGAGCAATGCGAGGTTTTTTGTTCGCCCATAAGAAAGCACTTAGGGCTTTGTGTAGTGTTTGAACATCGGAGTGTTTTAATAAAAGTGGGATAGTTTGCAGCGGGTATAAAAGTCTCGCAAAGGATACCATCTTGAATAGATGGCATCTCCCAAAGAGTGAGAGCGGCAGGCCTGCCCAAGACTCCAATTCCTGCCTGATCTTAGTCAACAGCGGGGGATAGTTAAGGGAGTACAGAGAGGAGGGTTCTCTACCAATACAAATACCTAAATATGTGATAAAGTGTCGTGCCAGAGTAAAGGGTGAAGAAGATTGCCAGATTTGGGCTTTACGCGGATGCAGGGCTAGAACTTCAGTTTTATCATAATTGATTCGAAACCCCGAGCAAAGCCGGAAGGTTGCAAACAGGTTACGAATGGTTTCAAAATCAGTGAAGGGGTTTGAGGAGAACAGGAGAATGTCATCCGCAAAGAGGGCAGATTGCAAGCTATGACCATGTATGGGGATACCACTGATGCCGTCAGGGGAATTTAGAATTCTGGAGAGGGGTTCTATGGCCAAATTAAAGAGTAGGGGAGAAAGTGGGCAACCTTGCCGTGTGCCCTTAGTGAGAGGAATGGTTGGGGAGACAAAATCTGGAGTCACCAGTTTAGCAATTGGAGCAGCATACATTTGGCTCAAGAAATGTAGGATCGGGCCAGTGAATCCAAAAGTCCGAAGAACTTTGAACAACCAGACAAAATTAATGTTGTCAAAGGCCTTTTCGGCATCAACTGAAATAATGGCCATGTCACAGTCCGGGTTTCGCTTAGCACATTCCAATGCCAAGAGAACTTTGCGGATGTTAAGTGTGGCGGATCTGCCTGTGGTGAATCCAGATTGTGCTGGGTGTAGGAGAGAGGGGAGAAGCTGAGCTAGGCGGGAGGCAATAATTTTGGACAAAATCTTCACATCTACATTTATTAAGGATATTGGCCTATAGGATCCAGGGTGGGAGGGGTCTTTTCCCTTTTTACCTATCAGTTTTATATGTGCCTGAGAGCCAGTAGGGAGATAGGAGCCCCCCTGCCAAAGAGTAGAGAATACTTTACATAAAGTGTCGGGGATGAAATCTTGAGTAAGCTTATAAAATTCGGCTGTATAGCCATCTGGGCCCGGGGCTTTAGAGGAGGACAAGTGTTTAATAGTGGACTTAACATCTTCCAGCGTAATAGGAGCGTTAATGGAGTCTAGTTGCTGGGCAGTTAGTTTAGGCAGGTGGATTTTGGACAGTAGGTTATCAGCTAAAGATTGATCAATAGGGTCGGTTGCATACAAGGATGTGTAATAGTCAGTAAGAATCTTACTGATTTCCGCAGGAGCAGAAGCAAGGGAACCATCCGAGCGTTTTAAGGTGTGTATGTAGGTGGGGCGATGAAAGCCTGAACAAAGTCTAGAGAGAAGTTTTCCCGCCTTGTTGCCATATTTATGGAGGCGTAATGCGTGATAAGAGGAGGTTAAACGTTCCTGCGCGTCAGCCCACAGGTCAAATTCTCGCTTGGCTAGTTGCCAGGCCAGAACATTGGCTGGAGTCCTATCGCGAAGAAGGTTTAAATGCATTACCCGCAGTTTTTGGCTGGCTAGCAGGTATTGTTGTTTGGAATGTTTCTTGTGTTTAGATACATAGGCAATGATTTTTCCCCTGAGGTAGGCCTTACCCGCTTCCCAGAACAGATTGGGGTCATCTAAATGTATCGAATTGGTATCAGTATATTCCGACCAACTTGTCAACAGCATCTGCTTGAAATCCTCGTTGTCGGCCAAATACGAAGGGAAGCGCCATGTGATTAATGGAGAAGAGGGTTTGGTATGTAATAAATGGACCAAGACTGGGCAATGGTCAGTGATTACCATATCTTTGATCTCCGGGTCCCGAACGAAGGACACGAGGGGTGGGGATGCAAAAAAGTAATCGAGTCGTGAGAACGATTTGTGAGGGGGCGAGAAGTAAGTGAATTCCCGATCGGTGGGGTGAGTCAGGCGCCAGATATCAGTGAACTGGAGGGTAGAAAAAGTCCTATCTAGTGGGGTGGTAATAGGTGTGGGAGAACCAACCATGGTGATGTCAGGATGATCTCGACATTGTCTATCCTCCAGTGGGTTAATGACTGAATTAAAATCCCCCCCAACTAGATGTAGGGTCTCAGGCACGTTCGAAATCCAAGCTAGGAGGTCTTGAAAAAATGTAGAGTCAGGCGAATTAGGGGCATATATGTTAGTAAAGGCTAGATCTTTGTTGTTCAAAGAGAGACATACTGTAAGCATACGCCCACTCGAGTCAGTGCGAACGTCCCGCGTCGTAAAGCGAAGATGTTTGTGTAAAAGAATAACTACGCCCGCCTTGCGACCAACCGCAGGTGAGCCAAAGATCTCTCCGACCCAGAGCTTCCGAAGGCGAGAGATGTCGTCAGCGGATAGATGGGTCTCCTGTAGGAGCGCCACATCCGTCCGTAGACGTTTAAGATGTCTAAGTATTTTCATACGTTTAGCAGGAGATCTAAGGCCCTTGACATTCCACGTAACCACGGTCAGTTGGGTTCCGTTCGTGTCAGCCATCAGGTGAGTGGTAAGTGTAGAAAAGACGCAAAACTACCATTAAATGAGATCCGAAGGGATTGAGGGAGGGTAGTGTAGTAGGGGGAAGCATGTGTATATAAAATGGCACAAGGAACCGGGAGGGAGGAAAGAAAGGGGAGGAGAGGAGAGTACTGAGAGGAGTAGTAGAAAAGGAGCAAGGAAGAGAGAGAAAGACAGGACAGTAAAACAACGAAGCAAGTGTAAACCACATCTTCACTTTTTTCCACATAAGGAACGTTGTAGAAACACATCTCCCAGAGAATGACCACACCCCCTGGGAGAGGCCAGAGTTGCACCTCGGGGTATAGGGAGGGGTGGAGGGAAAAGGCAGGGAAAAAAGGGGGAGGACAGGCAAGACAAGGGAGGGGGGGGAGGGGGAAGGGAGGTAAAAGAAGAAGAGGGGAGGGAAGATCAGGGAAGAGGAGTAGGGCAATGGACTGCAGGAGGAAGTAGTAGGCAGCAGCAAAATAAGATAAAATAAAATAGAGGGAGCATCAATGTCGCAGGTAACATAGGTGAAAGTAACACAGGTAACAGAAGATAACCAAAACAAAGTAATAGACAAGCCCACTACAGGTAGTCGGGCCTAGGTTATATAAAAAAAAAAAAAACAACAAAGAAAAGCTTATACCATCCCCCTGTATATACCAAACCGTAATAATAACAATGAGAGAGGTATAAGGCGAGGGAGCAATCCCAAATATAACACACTAAAGGTTCGCAGAACAAGTCGCGAATCAGGAGGACAGTTAACATCCATCCTGTGTCAAATCAATAAGAGAGGCAGGACCTCCAGGAGGAAAGGTACAGAAGCTCAGTAGAAAGTGATCCTCAGCGGAGGGCTGTGCGAGGAGGATGGGTGGTAGAGCGGCTCCGTTTATAAGGAGGTTTTTCAGGACTCATACGTTGGGGGGTGCCGGTGTTAGGCTCGTGGGCCGGTCCAGGCGAGAGAGATCTAGTGGAAGGGGCACGGGCCGTGTCCATGTCAGCAGGAAAGTTTAGAAAGTGTTCTGCCTCAGCTGGAGAGGTGAACGTGCGACGGGTACCATCCGAGGAAGTAATGTGGAGTACTGCCGGGTATGCTAGAGTAAATTTAACATGGTTGTTGAAGAGGGCCGCACATATCGGTGAAAAGGCCTTGCGCATTTTCATGACTTCCATGGAGTAATCAGCAAATAGAAGCAAATTCGCCCCATCAATAGTCAGGGAACGTTGTGATCGAAATTTTTGTAGTATAGCATGCTTATCAGCATAGTTAAGGTAGCGTACAATGACTGCCCTGGGCTTAGCGCGCTGCTCATTGGGGTGACCAAGGCGGTGGGCCCTTTCAACAATGCATGGCGATTTGAGGCCCAATTGCGCAGGAATGGCTTCAGCGCAAATGTCAGTCAGCTGAGCTGCAGTAACCGATTCGGGTAGGCCCACTACCCTCAAGTTGTTCCTTCTGGCCCTATTTTCTAAATCATCAATTTTAATCCAGAGGTCTCTGGTGGAAGTAGTAAGGCGTGCTATGGCCGCAGATTGCGCTGTGGTGTCATCCTCCATGAGGGAGATGCGGTCTTCCGCGTGTGTGAGACGCTGGGCCTGATGCTGGAGTTCCGTGTGGAGCTGCTCCATGGCCTTTTGAATGGCCGAATCAATTGTAGCGGTCAGCGTGGGGGTCAGGAGAGACACTACTGCCTGTGCAATGTCAGCGGTGGGGGCCGCGTTCGCTGAGGGAACCGCCGGAGACAGCGGGGAAGGTTCTGCAATGCATTGTATCGGCGCCATCTTGGCCGGAGTCTCGGCCTGGTGCATATCAGCGGCGACCACCGCGGCAAACGATCTGTGCGTGGATCGCTCCACAAATCGATCCATAAGCAGCTCAACTACTCCCGGAGTCCGGGGGGGGGGATCCCCGAGGCGTATGGCAGACTTAACAGCCGGTTTCAGGGGGGTGAGCGGTCGGAGCGGTCCCGCTTACCTCCTCCTCATATGGCGCCGGAACCGGAACTATGACTCTGCCATCTTGACATCTTCTGTACCATGCCTACAGCCTTGACATGCCCTGTACAATACCCACAGCCTCTGACATCTCCTGTACCATGACCACAGCCTCTGCCATCTTGACATATTCTGTACCATGCCCAGAGCCTCCAACATCTCCTTTACCATACACACAGCCTCTGACATCTCCTGTACCATGCCCACAGCCTGTGACATCTCCTGTACCATGCCCACAGCCTCTGCCATCTTGACATATTCTGTACGATGCCCACCGCCTTGACATCTCCTGTACCATGACCACAGCCTCTACCTTCTTGACATCTTCTATTACATGCCCACAGCCTCAGACATATCCTGTACCATACCCACAGCCTCTGCCATCTTGACATCTCATGTACCATGCCCACAGCCTCTGACATCTCCTGTACCATGCCCACAGCCACTGGCATCTCCTGTACCATGCCCACAGCCTCTGGCATCTCCAGTACCATGCCCACAGCCTATGACATCTCCTGTAGCATGATCACAACCACTGCCATCTTGACATCTTCTGTACCATGCCCAAGGCCTCTGACATTTCCTTTACCATGCCCATAGCCTCTGACATTTCATGTACTATGCCCGGAGCCTCTGCCATCTTAATATCTTCTGCACCATGCCCACAGCATCTGACATCTCCTGTACCATGCCCGCAGCCTCTACCATCTTCAGTACCATGCCCACAGCCTTGACATCTCCTGTACCATGCCACTGCCTGACATCTCCTGTACCATGCCCACAGCCTCTGCCATCTTGACATCTTCTGTACCATGCCCACAGCCTTGTCATCTCCTGTACCATGCCTAAAGCCTCTGCCATACTGACATCTTCTGTACCATGCTCGCAGCCTCTGACATCTCCTGTACCATGCCCGCAGCCTCTACCATCTTCAGTACCATGCCCACAGCCTTGACATCTCCTGTACCATGCCACTGCCTGACATCTCCTGTACCATGCCCACAGCCTCTGCCATCTTGACATCTTCTGTACCATGCCCACAGCCTCTGCCATACTGACATCTTCTGTACCATGCTCGCAGCCTCTGACATCTCCTGTACCATGCCCACAGCCTCTGATATCTCCTGTACCATCCCCGAAGCCTCTGCCATCTTGACATCTTCTGTACCATGCCAACAGCCTCTGGCATTTTTTGTACCTTGCTCATAGCCTCTGCCATCTTGATATCTTCTGTAACATGCCCACAGCCTCTGACATCTCCTGTACCATGACCACAGCCTCTACCATCTTGACATATTTTGTACCATGCCCAAAGCATGTGACATCTCCTTTACCATACACACAGCCTCTGACATGTCCTGTACCATGCCCGTAGCCTCTGACATCTCCAGTACCATGCCCACAGCCTCTGCCATCTTGACATATTCTGTACCATGCCCACAGGCTTGATATCTCCTGTACCATGACCACAGCCTCTGACATCTCTTGTTCCATGTACTGTACCATGCCCGCAGCCTCTTACATTTCCTGTACCACGCCCACAGCCTCTACCTTCTTGACATATTCTATTACATGCCCACAGCCTCAGACATATCCTGTATATATATATATATATATATATATATATATAAAATATATATATATATATATATATATGTATATATATATATATATATATATATATATATATATATATATATATATATATATATTTTCCTCAGTTTAGGTCGATACGTATTCTTCTACATATTTTTGGTAAAATAATAGCAATAAGCATATATTGATTGGTTTTCGCAAAAGTTATAGTGTCTACCAAATAGGGGATAGATAGGGGCGTGGCTAGCCATCGGAGCAGATGGCTGCTTTCTAAAACCGCTCCTCTCCACTGAGGTCCAACGGAGGTCGATACAGCGATGTACAGCCTTGTTTCAGTGCACAGACTGCACTACAAAGGTCCAGCGAACCTCCCAAATGACATCCCACAAAAGAAAGGGGTAAAACAACCGGGAAAGATGCCCAATTTCTTTGCCATGCAGCGCAGTTACACGGACCAAGATGGCGGCGACAGGCACTGGGGAGACACACGCAGCTCCTATACACAGCGCAGAGTGCCCACAGGCTCCCAACTCGGCCGCAATCACAACAAGCAGGGATTGGAGAACTTTCCCTCACCCCCATCGGCATCATCCAATCCAGCTAAAAGTAAACCGGATCTGGCATTTTATTCAGCTTCTAACAGCTTGAAGGTGAGCTTAGACTCCTCTTTAGATGACACAAGAGAACTGCAGGAATCTATATCTGACTTCCCCACAGCAAACAAACCAGTAATGGACACCACACTAAAAGACATGTTAGTGTCCTTAAGATCCACTCTGCATGCTGACATAATGGCATTAACCAGCCAATTTTAAATCAGAAATATCAGCAGTCAACAAGCGGGTCTCTCACGTGGAAACAAAAATGGGTGAATTTGCCTCCACTTTTAATGACTTGGTGGATGCCCACAATGATAGGGACAACGAGATATTGTAGATGCAACTGAAATTGGCAAATTTAGAGGATAGGTCCAGGAGGCATAACATTAAAATAAGGGGAATATCTGAAACAATAAAACCTCCTGACCTAAAAGAATACTTTACTACGGTGATGAAATCAGTGCTTCCTGATGCACCTATAGAAGATCTAATTGTGGACCGCATCCACAGGCTTTCCAGGCCTAAACACATTGCATCACACCTGCTCAGGGACACCATAGTCAGGATTAAATTTTTTCATACTAAGGACAGATTCATGACCGCTGTTAGGCCCCGCGACAATATACCCCCTGACTTACAAGACCTCTCCTTCTTCACAGACCTGTCGGCGTACACTATGCAACAGCATAGACAACTGACAAGCATCACAAAACCTCTGAACAACAACAAGATAGTGTACAGATGTATATACCCAGCGAAGCTGCTAATAACTAAGGATGGACACAACCATATAATTGCTAGCGTCAAGGAAGGCATGTGCCTCATGAGAGGCTGGCATATCATTCCCACTGGCACCGCGGAAGGGGACGGGATGAAACTCCCATATCTAACAGAGGATTCAGACGCTGAAACTGGCTGACAATTGGGCTCGTAAGCCACTACCTTCATTAACTCTGTTGGCCCAGGGGATGGTGATGTTTATTTATCCCCTTGCCTAAACCCCTAAGTTGAGTGGTTGTTTTACCGCACAGATTCTAACCAGAATCGCAACCTGTTACTCTGGTGTGTTACAACCGATTAATGCACCTACGTTTTACCTCACTTAATTTTTACTTTTTTTTTTCCTTTCTTTTCCTTTTCTTTCTTACTAACCATCATCTAAGAAGTAATCCAGGAGACTTCCTAGAACTACCTTCCGGACTCAGCAGTCATCACTCCAACACCTACCAAAACCTCGCTTTCTGGGGAAACCCAGCCACACGCCTGTGACAGGTAACGTGTAATACGCTAATATAAATATAACTGCACTAAATCAGCCCCACTAATCACCATAGAATGCCTTTCAATATCTCTTCACTCAATGTTAAAGGACTGAATATCCCTCAAAAAAGAGATGACAGAGAGAAGCTATTAAGCTTCTTGCATACAAGAGACCCATTTCTGTTCTCTCAAATCCCCAGTTTTTCAGCACCGTAAATACCCACATGTTACACGGCCAACAGCCCCCAAAAAAGGGGAGTAGCTATTGCTATCAACGACTCAGTCCAATTTAAATAACTGGATGTACATGTGGATAGTTCAGGCAGATATATAATACTGGTATGTGAGACTGACATTTCTGTATATACATTGGTTAACATATATCTACCTATCACAAAGCAGTTAAAGTTTTTGAATAAAATATGGAAGAAAGTATCTTCAATGAGACAAGGATCTACTATCCTATGCAGAGATTGTAATACTGTTCCCGACAGAGAGAGATGGACATTTCTGACTGATCTAAATCCCGACATAGAAGAGTTTCTTTGGACCGTTTCATCTCTTTGTTGGGTTTTTACGATGTATGGAGATGCCAGCACGCATCAGAGAAAGACTTTTCTTTTTTTTCAAATGCTCATAATTCATATTCTTGCATAGATCTGTTCTTGGTAGACAAATTTATGTTGCAAAAAATTGAACGATCAGAAATACATTGTATTACGTGGTCTGACCATGCATCAATTTCCATTGGCGTGGGGGATCACCGAGCCGAAACCAGAGAAAACAGATGGCATAATAATATTTACATATTATCGCAACCTGCAAATTTAGAAGCTATACGCTCAGCACTTACGGAGTTTTTTGCCATTAACGCTCCCTCGGTTGGCGATCCCTTCACACTGTGGAATGCACATAAAGTGTATATTATAGGTTTGCTCATTCAGATGAGCGCTAAATTTAAAAAACAACCATCACAAAAACTGGACGAGCTACTGACTAAGATAAAACACTTAGAAACTATTAATAAGCAAAACCCCTCCCTAAAACTTAGAGATGCACTATTCATCACTAGGCAAGAGTTGAGAACGCACCTGATAGCCCAACATAACCACCAGCTTTGCTCTTTAAAAGCTCGTACTTACAGATGTGGAAATAAAGCTGGGAAAACATTAGCAAACCAACTAAATACCCACACAGAAAATATCTTATATTTGGAACCCTAAAATTAAAAGAAAAGTCACAAACCCAAAAGAAATTGTGAATGCCTTTAGTGATTATTACGAAGCATTGTATAATCTTAAAAATGACCAAGACAATCCCCAACCCAATGACGATATAATTGCGGACTTCCTGACATCAGTGAATCTACCTACTGTATCCCAAGCAGACTTAGATAAATTGAACCAACAACGACCCAAGAAATAGAACAAATGATAAAGACCCTTCCACATAATAAGTCACCAGACCCAGACGGTTACTCTTCAGAATATTATCAGTTATTTAGTAACATCTTATCACCATACCTACAAATGGTATTTGACACTGCCACGGCTGTAGCTGGTTTTCCCTCAGAAATGCTCACGGCCACAATTATTACACTGCCCAAACCAGGTAAGGAACCTAACATGCCACAAAACTTCAGGCCCATCACATTGTTAAATGCAGATGTGAAGTTATACGCCAAGCTATTAGCACACAGATTGACAAATGTACTGCCCCAATTAATTAATTATGATCAAGTGGGTTTCGTGTCGGGCTGACAAACGACAGACGCTACTAGGAGAATGCTTAATCTTCTACATATAGCGGAAAAAGAAAGAAGGCCTTCTCTACTCCTCATGTTGGATGCAGAAAAGGCCTTCGATAGAGTACACTGGGGGTACCTTAGAGGGGTATTGGGGAAGTTTGGCTTCTCCAGCCTGATACAAGATGCAACACTGGCTCTATATTCCTCCCCGTCAGCATATGTGTATACGGAGGGAATGTTCTCCAAATAATTTCAAATCACGAACAGAACGAGGCAGGGTTGCCCCATGTCCCCATTAATTTTTGCAGTAATAATGGAACCCTTGGCAGAGAAAATCAGATCTGACCACTCCGTACAAGGCATAGCATCACAATCGTACCAGCATAAAAATGACATTATTTGCTGACGATGTAATATTATCACTCTCTAACCCAATCAAATCTCTACCTGCAGCCCACAGTATTCTCCAACAATTTGGCAGAATATCCTTTTACAAAGTAAACACAATGAGATCAAACATACAAGGCATAAGAATAAACAAAAGAGTAGAAAATAATTTACAAGAGATTCTCCCATATCCATGGACCACACCGTCCATTACCTATTTGGGTATCAAACTCACATGTCCACTCTCTAAATTATACCAAGAAAACTATGTACCACTCATTGACAAATGCCAGAAAGAACTCTCAAGAATTCAAAAAGTTTTACCTATCCTGGTCCGGACGGTTAGCAGCATATAAAATGCTAATACTGCCAAAAAGACTTTATATCTTTAGAGCACTGCCAATTCAAATACCTGCTAATTTCTTTACAACAATACAAAAACAACTGTTGAGTTTTGTGGGGGGGAGCAGGGCGAGGTGCTCTCCTTTCATACAAAATACACATAAAAATGCAGGGGGTATGGGCCTGCCAATACTGAAGGATTATTTCACAGCACTAGTTATCGACCAGATTAAAAATTGGTTTGTTAAACCAGTCGTCAAACCATGGTGCCAACTAGAACTTACTAGATTTCAATCACTTTCACCCCTTTCATTTCTCATGGCCTCTGTCATACCTACAGCTAACCAAACCACAGACCACCCCACAATTCAAGCAGCGTGTAGGGCATGGCCTGAGATCAGCTTAGAAGGTTCAGCACATTACCCAATAGTCAAAGTCCCCATTCCTCTGGAATCCATCAAATGGTTAATCCCTAACATAGCATTGAATAAATGGCTTGAGAACAAAATAAGTAATATAGCAGATCTCACCACAGGGGATAAAATAAGGCCTTTCACATACATTCAGCAAAAATTCTGAATCCCAAACACAGAAATCTTTACCTACACACAGATCGCTTCTTTGGTTCAAAGCATAAAAGTGACACATATCCCCATCATAGAAAAATATGGAAATTCCTTCAGTCCTGCAACACCAAAGCTAAAGGTATAACATTAATATATAATTCTCTTCATTCTAAAGATGTCTTTCAGTAATATAATCCAATACTAAAGTGGGAAACAGAGCTGGGAAAGACTTTCTCGGAAGCTCAATGGGGTAAAGCCATTAAATGCAACTATAAGTACTCTAGATGCTCAAACTATGAAGAATTAAATCAGAAACTTATGCTGAGATGGTACTTTACTCCATACATTGTGGCCAAATTCTCAAAGGACAATTCCAATCTGCTCCATAAATTTTGGTTGGATGTATTTAAAGCGGACCTCCACGCTGAAGTGGAAGTTCCACTCATCTGATCCCTCCCCCCCTCCGGTGCCACAATCGGCACCTTTCAGGGGGGAGGGGGTGCAGATACCTGGATAATCCAGGTATCTACACCCACTTCCGGGACAAGCTAGCCGCAGATGCCCCACCCACCCTCCATTGTGTTCTGGGAAACAAACAGTTCCCAGGACACAGCGGGGACCAGTGGAGATGCACAGCACGACTCGTACATGCACAGTAGGGAACAGGGCAGTGAAGCCGCAATGCTTCTCTTCCCGATTCCCTGACAGAGGATGGCTGTGGGGGCAGCAGAGAGACGAGCAATTGCTCATCATCTGCCGCCGACATCGCTGGACCCTGGGACAGGTAAGTGTCAATTTATTAAAAGTCAGCAGATGCAGTATTTGTAGCTGCTGGCTTTTAATATTTTTCTTAAAGGTGCAGCTCCTCTTTAACCTGATTTCAAAAGTGACAAAGTAAGTGTTAAACCTAATGTGGAACAAGCCATTCTGAGTTTAAACACAGCGGATCATCCCTGCTCCATTAGATCCATATTTACACATATCCTATTATCCTATTATCCTATCCTAAGCAAATGGAAGTCCAGCGAAATTCCTAAACTGATTGAGGTTTCAATTAAAGTGAAGATGATTGCTGAATATGAAAATATAATAGCTTGCAGAGAGGGGACATACCAAGCATATCAGTCCAATTGGTCTTCTTGGAAGAATTTCTCCAAAGCCCAGGGGAGACCTGTTCAGAAATAGTCTTCACTGAGCGGACGCTACTTTTCATCTTCATTTTATTTTTTGTTGTTATCTTGTCTATTCTTTTCCTTATTCATACTTCACCTTGTTGTGTCGGTACTTTCAAGATCCAGTGACCCTGGCTCCATTTTCAGTATGTACTTGGTAGATGAGACTATATAAGTAAAATAGAGGGAGGAGTGTGCCCCCTGAAGACACAGTGTGCCCCCAAAAGGGGTGTCTGGGGGGTGCCCTTATCCCTGTGACCATGGGATAGATCCTGGTAATTCCTAAAACAGCAGAATATATGTTGGAGCAAAAAAAAAAATCTTGAAAGTAGATTACCCCCGACAATTAAGACCACCTCATACTGTTCATTGTTATAATTGTTGTACTAATTATTCTATTAAGATTGTAAATGGAATTCTTCTGTAATCAGTAATTCTTCAATAAAAACCATGGAAATAAAATAGGGGATAGATTTAAGACATTTTTATTATTATTTTATTAGTAATGACAGCAAATTTTTATCATAACTGTAACATTATGGCGGACACATCGGACACTTTTGACACTATTTTGGCACCATTGTCATTTATACAACAATCAGTGGTATAAAAATGCACTGATTACTGTATAAATGACACTGGCAGTGAAGAGGTTAAACACTAGGGGGCGATCAAGGGGTTAAGTGTGTCCTAGGGAGTGATTCTAACTATGGGGGATGGGCTATCTAGGACAAGACAGCGATCACTGCTCCCAATGACAGGGAAAAGTAGATCTCTGTCTTGTCACTAGGCAAAATGGGGAAATGCCTTGTTTACATATCCCCGTTCTTCTGGTGCATGACACAATCACTGGACACCATTGAACATCGAGTCCAGGGGTCCCGCGGGCACAGAGCACGTGGCAGATGTGCACACACCCACAATGCCGCATCTTAAAGGGGATGTACCTGTATGCCCATTGGCACTGCCGTGCCATTGTGCCAACGTATATCGTCGTGCACTGGTCGGCAAGCGGGTAAAATCACTACTCCTGAAAAAATGGCCATTTTAAAAATGTTTTTGCATTGATACATGTCCCCTCGGGCAGGACCCGGGTCTCCAAACACTTTGTATGGCAATAACTTACATATAAGCCTTTAAAATTAACAGTTTTTATTTTTCACATTCATGTCCCAATGGTGTTTGCATGTTCACACAAACTTTTTGTGTGTTCGCAAGTTCTGGTGAGAACCGAACTGGGGGGGTGTTCGGCTAATCCCAAGTCAAAAGGTACTAAAATCTGCTGTTTCCACCTGAATTCTGGGCTGGCCAATGAATGGCGGAGGTACGGGAGCTGCAGAAGTGATGGGCTGCTAATCAGGATTAGCAAACACATCAGGAAGGGCACTCTGGGCTCTACAGGCCTTTCTTTGAATTCTTGGTGGCTGCGGGGCACTTCTTGTGCTAGCCACCGCACCAGTCAGGTACACCTGACCTTAGCAGGGACCAGTACCCCATCATCAGAGCTATCTGTCAGGGTGATCTCTACCAGTTTGTATACTGAGCCTGAATCTGACAGTGAGGTCTCTTCAATGCTGTACATTTATAGGTACAGCTAGTGTGACTCACAGGTAAAAGAGCACCTGGTTGTCAGCGACTGCTTCAATCGCTACAAAAAATGAACTGTTAGTGCTAGCAGGGATCAGGCGTGACTCTGCTAAAGCTGCAGTTTTGTGTGCTGTGTTTTGTAAGTGACAGTGATCTATTGATACTGCACTTGGGTGGACTGGGCAGAGGGCTAAATGCAGGTGCTGGCAGGTATCTGGGCTGATTCTAATAACGCCACATTTTTAGGAACACTATACTATTGGGAACGCTAATATAGCTCTGATCAGATGAAAGATATTGATCTGTTCAGATACTATACTAGTAATGGAGCTATATAGTGTGAGTGTGTGTTAGTGTACCTGGCACTAATCTGATGATGTCTGGGATTGACACTGACCCTAACTGACACTAAAACTGATGTCACCCGACAAGAGATCTGTACATTATACTAGTGACACTGTGATAGGGAGTGAAAGGGTTAACTTGGGGGGAGGTGATCAGAGGGTTAAACCTTTATTAGGGGGTTAATGGGGAGTACCCTAAACCTACCTGGGCCTACCACTAACTGTCCTAACACTGATTAGGGACACCAATACAGTGACTAGTGAAAAATCTGAAAAATGCACTTGGTGACACTGTGACAGGGAGTGAAAGGGTTAACGGGGGGTGATCAAGGGGTTAAATGTGTACCTACATGTCCTGGTGTCAGTGTAGTGTTGGTGTACTCACAGTAGATGTCTTCTCACTTGCTGGAAACTAAAAGGGCTCCACGAGGGGAGATGACATCACTTCCTCTGCCTGTGTTTACATTACACATGTAGAGGACAGTCTGCCATTCACCAGAACCGATCAGCAGGTCCAGCCCAGAAATCATTGACCTGGGCCTGTAGACTGATCAGTTCTGAAATCTATCAAATCGTTGTGGGGACGGTGTAGGGGGGCGCGTACCCCCATACCCACACACGTGACCGACATACGATGATGGCGATTCACGCAGGAGAGCCAACCTGCCTCAGTACAACTGTGGTGGCTGGTCAGGAACCGGTTAATGTATTTCCCCCAATACTTACCTGAGCCTGATCCCCATCCAGCAATGTACACAAGAGCAGAGGCTCTCTTGGCTCTCTCCCTTCTCATTGGCTCAGACACAGCAGGGGGAGACATTGGCAGAGGAAGATGTGGGACTTTTATGGCAGATAAGGACTCATAAAGGGGATGGGAGTTGGGGATGTTCATCATTTCTTCTAGTGATGGGGGAGGGGTAACTTTCCAGGATTTATAACTCCTATCCTGCAGAAGGGAGACAATGACAGATGTGACAGTACAGTTCCCTGTCCTAGTAATTGTCGCCCAGGGTTCTCAAATAGGCAGGTTGAGGGGCTCCAGGGGTATTTAATGTGGAGGAATCTGTTTTATCAGTTTCCTCCAAAGTTTGTAAAATCCACTTGGGGACCTGGAGCCCGGAGATTCCATAGCGTTATGGGTGGGATGGAATCTCCAATCCTGGGACCGGGTTTTTGGAACAGCCAGGAGTCTGGCTGGTTGATTGAGCAGGTGGGTCCTGGGCTTATAGCAAAGTTAGGATCAGGGTTCTGGGCTCCACCCAGAGAGACAGGAGGTCTCCAGGAGTCCAGAGAGTCCAGAGAGTCCAGAGAGTGCAGAGAGTGCAGAGAGTGCACTAGAGAAAGCCAGAGACCCAAGTCAGAGGATCAGAGCAGTGAGGGGCTGCTTGCTAGATAGACACTGTGTGTGTTAAAGCTGTGTGCATCGGAGACAAATGAGAGCCTGAAGGGGAAGGCCTGAGCAGCAAGGAAGCTGAAGAGGTACAGTAGTTGTGTGGTAACCCTGTTATATGGCCAAGAGGGCTGAATTGTAAAGCCTGGGCGGCACTGCTGCTGAAGAGAGCCAGGTGGCTTGGCATTTTTCATGTATTTTTTTTTAGCAGAAGAACCCCTGTGTGGGCAACCAAGCGCATGTGTGAACTTTATGTTGTTCCTTTTTAATAAAAGTGGGCTACCATGCCCTTAAACGAAAGTTCCTGTTCGCTGTGAACTTACTGAAAAGCATCAGCCACTGAGTTAAACATCCCCCAATGTCACACAGATGATATTTCTGGAGTATGAGTTGTATTGGTTATGGGACGGCCTTTTGTACAGAAGTGAGAACTGTCTGAGGTCTTTGTCTTCAGAGGAATGGATCATGTTTTCTGTCTTTATTATGGTCAGGACACAACATTCCATTCATAGATTTGTAAATATGAAATATTGGATATATATAATTAGCATTTTCATTTTCAGCCAGCAGGTGGAGCTGAAATCTCTTTTCCACATGTTTACCTGAATGTCCTTCTTGGATCACTGTACAATCCATGTTATTTACAGAGCTCAGTAGCTCAAGCTGTAATTTCCCTTCATAACTGAATGACTCAGAGGAGGGGGAGGGGAGGGGGAGCAGATTCCTGAAACCCACCGGAGGGACCTCACTGGACATTGTGTGAAAATTGAGGATGAATTGATCCGTGGTGTCTGTAGCTACAGAGGTCAGTGAGGTCTCGGTCACACGTGTGTCAGTACCATGTGATTATGTGACATTTATTCAGCATTTCTAAAGCCTGATAACCGCCTTCCATGCCTGCCATGAATATTACAATGGCGGCACACAGTGCTGGTCACACAGGAGCGGTAGCGTTGTGTCGTGTTATAAATGAAGCCGCATGTCGCTGTCATGAGATATCCACGCTTGTCAGTCGCCTCCATTCATTTCATGGTGATGTCCAATAATCTCTGAGCATTAGAGGACAGACAGCAGAGGCTCCGGTATCCCAGAATGCACTGGGAAATAATAGAGAAGTAGGACAGAGCAGCTCCGGTCACTTCTGGTTGTACAGAACAGCCGTGTGGTAACTCCAATAGCTTCTGTGTGCCGGCAAAATCACCAACCAGCCGGCAATACTGACAGTGCCAGGCAGGAAATGTGTCACTGCACAGCCAAAAACCTCTTCCAATTATATATACTAATCAGCTGAACACAGAAGGATTCATCCACAAAATCCAACACCAAATACATAGAAAGACAACTGTGCAGCACCACAAGTGAGACTCCCTAAACCTAAAAATAGGATTTACATTTCAAATGTTTAAACAATCCACACGTGTTTCAGCACAATTATACAGGAATATTACAATGTTAGAAAAAACAATATAAGTAAGATATTGTCAAAGTGCCCAATATTGCAGCATGATGAGTGAGACTACCCAAACTTTAGCATACTATGTACATGCAAAAAACCTACTTTGTGGTTGGCCACTTATGATTAGTGATGTGCAGTGACACCTCCCTTACAGGATAGATATAAAGATATCTGTGCAGCACTAGAAGTGAGACTCCCTAAATCTTAAAGGGTTGATATTTACATATTTTAAACAAACAACACAAATATACATGATGAAGCCCCGGCTAGGGCGTAACGTGTAAGGTGGAGACGTCATCACGCCTGTCAGATACACTAGGAGAGCCGCTGCTATACTGTTATGAAGGAGAGGAGGGTCGCCGGGCGCTCTGTGCATTCTTACATGGATATATTGTGATTCTATGTGAGGATATATTACATGTTATTATTAATAAACTATTAATGACCCGAGTATCCCAGCTATTGTGACACATACAAATAAAACAGATGTGGTAACAAGTCACCAAGCGGGTATTATCCTCAGACTGGGAAATCTGTCCTCCAGGGGGCAGGAGAGCGATAGTGAGTATGATGACATGGCGGCTGGTTTTCATTCTATAGAATTATTGTAATATATCCGAAATCCACATATCAGAGGAGATCATTTCCTCTACATCACTTCCCCTTTAGGCTCCTCCCACTAGAAGAACAACCCCTCCCCCGCACATTTCTCCAGCATTCTTATAGTGTTTTCAGAGCTTGATAAACACAATGAAGACACATGATAAATGTCATAGAAGTGTTACTGAGCATTGCTTCCTTCTACATAATCATCAGACGTGTGAGGGAGTCCTAAGGGGGTCTATTCCATCCTATTTCCTGCTTGTTAGGAATATGGAGGGTCATTCCATATGTACAGAGCCTGGTCACTGTTCTACTATAAGGGGAACCCCAAATCCCATGGATGAGATTACAAAGAGAAAGATTCCCTCAGAGAGAGGAGAAGACATGAGAAGAGGACAGGTGATGGAAGATTCTACATGGGTGAGGATGGAGGACACCCAGAGATAGAAGGAGACACTGAGAGACGGGAACAATCACAAGACGTCACATTTCCCCATCACGGCACATCACACATTTCTCTTACCGTAATTCCTGAATTTTACTCTCCGGGTTCATCAGAAAGGAAAGAGAATCCGACATCCATCCATATCCTGAAGAGGAGGAATCTTCTTCTTCTGCTTTGTCCTCTCCCGGACAATCTTTACTGGAAATAGTACAATCCACAAATCTAAAATCCAATAATGAGATAATAATTATCACCAAGAATGTATGACCTCTGACCCCAAGAATAACAATGTAACCCCAACATTTCCCTTCCACATGGCTGCCTTCCCTCCGGCTCTACAGCCTCATACTGGACCTGATGAGGACTTCTCATTGGTGGCTATGAGTGGTCTTTGAAGTCACACTCCAGACAAAACTTAAAGGAGGCCCCTGATATGTATACGGGGTCTCCGGCCTTCCTACACAGGGGTCTCCATTCAGCTTCTGGGAAATCCTGGAACACCACTTTGGTTCCAGATATAAAATGCAGTCCAGACATTCCCATCTCCGCCCACTTCTGCAGACAATTGGCCCCTCCAATGTTGGGATGATGATGTCACACCCCTGACATTATTTCCCTCCCCCACATCTCTGAACACAAAGCTTTCCCTCCAAATGTTCTGTGTAATAAATGGTATAATTGGGGGCAGGGAAAGGGTTAATGTGATGTAAATGATGTGATTGTTCCCAGAAGTTGTGTAGAAGGTGATATGTGGGAACCACCATTTAGCTCTGGTTCACACAGCACAACATGAAAGTCGCAGCCACTTCCAGCTTGACTTTGCTCTACAACTTCCCGGCGACCAGGTGCGACTTCAAAGTGACCTTACTGAGAAGCATTCCTATGTGACTTTGATGATCCGTGTTTATAGCGTGTTTATCACATGACAAAACATGCATCTGATAACCGCGATTGGGGCGTCATTAACAATCAGGCTGCATTTACATCTGCATGATTCTTAATGCACATCAACCGCCAGAAATTGTGTGCTTTGCCGCATGTTTCAGAAATGCGCTGCGACCGTGCGTCACGCTTGTACTACAAACATGGCAAGGCGAGCGCGATGCATGTTTCCAAAATGTGTGGCAAGGCATGCGTTTTCCTGCAGGTTGCCGGGCATTCAGAAACGTTCAGATGCTAACGAATGGTATCACAAGTGCAGCGTGTGTTGTCACACATTTTCAAAATGCACAGCAAAGCATGCGTTTTCATACGGGTTGGCGTGCGTTCAGAAACATGAAGATGCAGATGAATGGTAACACAAGTGTGATGTGCATTGCCACACAAAACACGCAGAAAAGCATGCGTTTTCTTGCGGGTTGCTGTCAGTTGTAAATACGTTTCCATTCATTCACATCTGTACATTTCCAACTGCACAGCAACCTGCAAGAAAATCCATGCTTTGCTGTGCGTTTCATAAATGTGCAACAATGTGCGTCACACTTGTGTTATTATTCATTTGCTTCTGTACATTTCGGAATGCATGGCAGACGCAAGAATACATGCGCTTTGCTGTATGTTTCAAAAACGCACAGCAAGGAGCATTGCTTTTGTGTTACCATTAATTTACATCTGCGCATGCGTGGTGTGCGTTGCTGTGTATTTTGTAGACATATGAAAAATCGCACATTGTCTGTGTGGGTCGCCTCGTATTCGGAAACACGCAGATATGAATGTCGGCTGATTGTTAATGACACCCCAATCACAGTTATCAGACGCATGTTTTGCTGCCAAGATGCATGACGCTCCATGACTGAGAAGATTCTTGAGCTACTTTGGGGTGTTTGTTGCATGTCGGGCAGAACATTCCAGTGAATGGGCTCCCTATACACAATGTGTGATTACACATGAAAAATACACAAATAATGGAAGTGGGAATGTGCGTTTCCGCTACACTCAGGTGTGACTGGGATGTGATTGGAGGAAGATTTTAGGCAGCAAGGATGGCCAGGGAGGAGAGGTGGGGGGTAAAGAAGCCTCAGAAGTCGCAGCAAAGTCTTAAAGATTCAGACAAATGTGCGACTTTCTGGTGATTTTACATTGAAGTCTATGGGAGTCGTGCAGCACAAGAATCACACAAAAGTAGTGCAGGAAGTATTCTCTTTTGTTGCAGTGACTCAAATCACAGCAATTAAGACAACGCCCAATAAAATCTTTGTGTTTTCACCTGACCTGCGACTTTACATGTCATCAGAATGTCGCTGGAAAATTGCTGTAGTGTGAAGCAGGGCTTAGGGCTGAGGAAAGTGTGAGTTCCCAGGACTTCTAACAAGTGTGGTAGATGGAGAACATGTCTGATAATCACCGTTATACTGTATGCAGGTTCCTGCCCATTCTCTGAATTCAGTTAGGATATCCTCACACTCACTTACTTGACCTTCTTACTCCTGTGTAGGAATGGAGATAGAAGTTTCTGGCACTCTGGACCCACAGTGAGATAATAAAAATATAAAGACTGAAAACTTTCTCTCTTCAAAGTCTTCAAGCAATAGATCAGCTGCTTGGAATAATTCCTGTCCATCCACAAGTGATCAGTATCTGAGCCGCGCAGCTTCAAATTTGTACAACCCGACATGACTCTCCTAATGAAGTCCTCATCCTGAGTCTCATACAGACAGGAGATGATCTGAGTATAGAAATTCTGATTGATGTCCTTCATGGCCCATTCTATGATTGCAGGTTTGGCTCGGAGTGAGATGGAGATTCCTGTGACCTCTGAGAATGTCTTCACCTGATTTTCATTTAAGAGACCAAACAGGAATTGTACAGATAATGATAAATGTGAGTAAAATGAGTAATATGGACTGAATTCATCGAATGATTCCCCTTCACAGATCTCCGGGAGGAAAGTACCTTCCATAGACCCAGACCCATCATCCATCCCATAATAGAGAGCAGCAAGGAACTCCTGTACACTCAGGTGGATGAAGCTGTAGCAGGTCTGGTGACGGACGTCCCAACGAAAGATGTTCTCATTCAGAAATACAGACTCCACCTCATCCAGAGAAAGTCCATGTCTTTCTAGATCTTTCTTCTCAAATAAGATTTGTTGGTTCAGAACTCCCTGATTGGCCAGAGCACACAGCTTCTTCAGACAGGTTTGTTTCCGGTGTACAGACTGCTCCTTCTTGCTGTGATGGGTTAGTAAAACCTCCAGGAAGAGAAGATAAATTGAAGTCGTTGTCTTACACTGAATTACATCCAAATCTTTTCTTATTTCTTGTGTCATTACAGTGCAGACAATCCAGCATGTGATGGGGACGGCACACATGGTGTACACAACGTCATTGTCTTTTATTATTCTGAGAACCTTGTCTGCATCTTCTTTATTTCCATAGAATTTATGGACATATTCCTCTCGATCGTCCCTTGTAAATCCCTGGATTTCCACATTGCGAGAATCATCGATGAATGTGTTAAGTTTCTTCATGGCCAGTGACCTTGTGGTGATGATCAGAGAAGATTCTGGGAGAACATGTCTCCTGAGCAAGCTTTGGAGAATTATTTCTTTGTGGGTTTCCATAGAAATGTCAGGACAACCCTCAGATTTCTCCTCCAGAGTCCACCTCAGTTCATCAAACCCATCAACTATGGTGAGAAGTTTTCTCTGACTTCCAGGATCCTTCAGAATAGACACCAGGTCATCTGAACTCAGTCTGCAGGTTCTGGATAAAAGTCCCACAAGACTTATGTTTTCAGGGATGGTGTTGATTTCTCTACAGCTCAGATAAAACACAAAATCAAACTTGTCTCTGTAGAGATCCCCAGAGGCCCAGTCCAGCATGATCTTCTTGGAGGTCATTGTTTTTCCAATCCCAGCAGGTCCTTGTAACACCACAATCTTAGGGATGAACCCACATTTATCAGGGTCAAAGAGGGCCTGGATTGTGGTTGGGGATCTTTTCTCCATGATCTGTAGATGTCTTCTGCCTGAACTCCTTATTTCTTCTTCTTTCCCCTCTTTATTCTGGGGTCCCTTTATCATCAATAAATTGGTGAATCTTTCCTGTAGATGAACAGTCTCCCCCATACGGGAATTATATTCTTTAATCCTCTGGAACTTCTCTTTCTCTCTGTATTCTTTACTGATGTCTTTAGGAGAGAAAAGAGAATATTTTATTCCTCATACACACATGAAATAGTATTTATAACACAGAGTTGGGAATATTGTATTCTAACCATAAACCCGAAGAATGGAACCCTAAAAGAAGATATCCCATGAAATACAGGAGGAATGTGGGAGCATCCAAACTATGGACACACCATCCAGACCAGAGGCATGAATAGAACCTACAGGGCTCCAGGGCAAGAAACCATGAAGGGTACCCCCTGACTGCTGGGGCCCTTTTCATCAGTCTCAGGCCCTTTCCTCTGGTCCCCGGCCCCTCCCTACAAGATTGGGACTCTTCTCTCTGAAACAGGAAAGAGTTGCCACCTTATCCCTTTAAACCCGAACACATAGTGATTACACCGGTTCTGTGGTTGATTAAGGTGGTAATTAAACTCACTGGGAGCCTTACCTGCACTAAATCAGTCTCAGAACTTGTGTAATTCATATATGTTTGGGTTTAAAGAGATGAGGTGGCAACCCTAAGGCAGGGGCCCTTTCTGCTTGCTCCTGTTGTGGGGCCCTTTATAAGCCATGGTTCAGAATGCTGCGACTTATTATGTGACTTTCCACACAAAGCCGCATGACAAGTCAAAACCCATTCATTTCATTGGGTGCTGTCCTAATAAATGTGACTAAAGTCACAGCAACAAAGAAAAAGACAATCCTTTTCTATGGCGTTGGTGTGATTTGAGTGGCATAGACTACAATGTCAAATCACAAAATTGCAAACAAGTCACAAGGAAATTGCAAGCAAGTTGCACAACTTTGGGATCACAGCAGTGTGAACTGAGTCCATGTTCTGCAGTGGGCCCCCTTCCTGACATCTTGGGGCCCCTACAATGGCAGAATGCCAGGGCCCGATCTTAAGTGCAATCTTTGTGACCTGGCAGTCCCACCACTGATCTGGACTACAATAATAACAAAATGTTCATCCAGAAGAGATTTCATATGAAAAGTGGATGTCCTACTAACCTGATAATGTTTTGCTATGTGTCGTCTTCTTCAGTTTGGCTGGAAATAAGATTAGGGAAGTGATTAGTCCTGACAAACCTCTGAAATGTAGAAAATAATAACTAAGAGAGTTATTAGTGTAGCAGATCCTCCCAGACACCATCATCCCACCAACCCTCTGTAGATTGGAGTCTCTCCTCCTCCAGGTGATGGGGAGAGTCTTTGCCTGGTAACATCTCAGCATATTGCAGTGACATGTGACCATGGTGGGGGACCAGAAAAGCCCCCAATTCCCTATGCAGGGATTACAGGCACCAGGGCCAGTACAAGGCAGGGGCGGAAGGGTCACGTGCCCTGGGCGGTACCATTTGCCAAAGGAGGGGGGGCGCAGCCTGCAGGTGAAGTTCTGCCATAGCCGCCGCCCTTCAGTGTGTACAAGTCACCTATGTCAGCACCCAGCGGCACTATACAAATTGTGTGTGCCGAGTGCGTGCACTCCTACATCCCCCCTTCCCTCAGCTTCACTGTTTACTGTCTCCTACTGTCACTGTTTCCTCCCCCTATGGAGGAGTCTCATAGTCCCTGCCAGCGGCGTGACGTCACTCATGGCCAGAGGCGAGGTGGGAGGACTTAGAGGAGCGCAGGGAGCTGTGTCAGACTCAGCGCTGTGACCTAGAGGAGCTGCTGCCTGGCTCTAGCTGGAAGGAAGCCAAGCTAGAAGATTTGGAAACTGGATTGCAGTGTGACAGACAATGTGCTATGGTCCGGACTGAACTGTTATAAAAGTAAGCAGAAACAGATTAATAAATGGCTGGATTGGGGGAGGGGAGGAGGCTGAGGCAAGGTTACTGACCACCACTGCTGTTTAATTTCCGCTGTGACAGATGGGGAAGTGTGTGGTGTGTACAGTGTGTGCACCCTCTCCTGCATGGATTGTGGCTGGAAGAGGAGAGTTGCCTTGTAGTGGAAGTGTGCTGTGCATGCGGGGTATTGTGATGTCCAGGTTGGCATAGCTTTATGACAGGTGAGAGTATATGTAATGCAGCATGGACAGGGTTGGCAAGGTGTCGCATTAAACCTAATTGAACTTGTATTGTTTTAAAGTGTAAGTAAACTCTGATGGGTTTACTTCCTCTTTGTCTCCCTGCAAAGGTAAAGCATAATGGAATACTATGCATCGTATAGTAGCCCATTATGTGTCACTTACTTGACACAGGAGCCAGAGATGTCACCGATGTCCCCTGTAGTCCGGAGCATCCATGTTCTTCCGGGTATCGCTGCTCCGGCCACTCACAGCGCCGGAGCAGCGATGACATCACTCCCGCGCATGCGCAGGCAGTCGCCACTAACGGCATATCTCCATTAGCAGCGGCATGCTGCTAACGCCGATAGTGCGCCTGCGCGCCACTGTCTATGGCACATGCGCCATAGACAGCTGTCACTGTCTTTAAGTAAATATCTCCTAAACCATGTAGGTTTAGGAGATATTTCTTGGACCTACAGGTAATCCTTAATCTAGTCTTACCTGTAGGTCAAAGTGCTTTGTAAGGGTTTACAACCACTTTAAGTATATTCTAGTTTTGAAACATTGATTCTTTCTAAAAAATGGGGGGGGGGCGCAGTTTGCCATATACGCCCTGAGCACCAAATGGCCTTGTCCCAGCACTGACAGGCACACACCTAGAATCTGGAGCCTTGACTCCTCTTTCTGATGGAGGTTCAGGTGGATGCATGGGGCACAAGGCTCAGAACCCTGAGCAACAATCATGAGGGTCTCCTAGGAATACAGATATAAATATAGAGGTTCTGTATAATAGACAAGTGGCTGTGATTGAATTGCTCTGCTCGGCATGCTGAGTGATGTCATTGTGTTATGGTAACTGACTGCCGGCATCCTGGAGAAGTGTTACTCCGCTTCCCTTTTACATTGTTCCTGAGCTCTGTAGCCTTTTCCTTCATCCACAATTTTATACCCAAATTTATTTTATTCTGTAAACTCCCTCAGTAAAGATTGTTTAACCCCTTAGTGACTGGGGGGGAAACAAATGTTAATGCCTGAACACAATTTTGCAACTTTGACCTGTGTTAGTAAATCTGTACATATCATCCCAACTACATTGTGTATCCAGGAGGATTATACCGGATTCATTTCAGGACAAATTGGGCTTCTTTTGGTAACACTGGAACTAACACTGTTAGTTGTGGTTTGTACCGTAGTACGGCCTAAAAAACACACATTTTGCTTTATCTTACCTAAAAAATCTGACATACTAATTTAGAAAATGTTTAACCACTTCCTGACCATCTCACACTGATATATGTCGGCACTTTGAAGAGGGATATCATTGTTATGACAACAGCTAACTATCATAACCCCGGTATCCTCTTCTTAAGTGAGCGGTCCGGTTTCTGATAAAAGTGGTCTCTGCGGCAGATTCACCACACAATCACTTTTATCGGTGGAGGGAGAGGGCCCCCCTCCCGCCGCTCTCCAGTGCCCTCCGCCTCTTACCAGAACCGTTGTAGCGGCGGAGGAGATTGCGTCCTCTCCCGTGTGTGGTATGGAGCTGAATGAGGGGAAGATCCCCACCTATCTCCAATCTATTGCAGGGCGGAAGCCACGTCAGAACATAATTTTTGTGGAAATATGAGATGTGAGATCTTTTTGATTCCAGATCTCATATTTAAGAGGACCTGTCCTGCTTTTTTCTATTATAAGGGATGTTTACATTCCTTGTACTAGGAATAAAAGTGACACCATTTTTTTTAAAAGAAGAGTGTAAAAGAAAAAAAATATATATAAAATAAATAAGAAAAAATGTAAACGCACTCCGTCCCGCCGAGGTCAGGTACAGAAGCAAACGCATACGTGAGCAGCGCCCGCATATGAAAACGGTGTTCAAAGCACACGTGAGGTATCGCCGCGATCGGTAGACTGAGATCAATAATTCTAGCCCTTGATCTCCTCTGTAACTCAAAACATGAAACCTGCAGAATTCATTAAACATCACTTATGGAGATTTTTAAAGGGTAAAAGTTTGTCGTCATTCCACGAGTGGGCGCATCTTTGAAGCGTGACATGTTGGGTATCAATTTACTCGCCGTAACATTATCTTTCACAATATAAAAAAAGATCTAACTTTACTGTTGTCTTATTTTATTTATTTAAAAAAAGTGTATTTTTCCAAAAAAGTGTGCTTGTAAGAAAGTACGGTGTGACAGAAAGTATTGCACGACCGCCATTTTATTCTCTAGGGTATTAGAAAAAAAAATATAATGTCTAAGTAATTTTCTAGCAAAAAAAACTGTTTTTAACTTGTAAACACCAAATCTCAGAAAGCGGTTCGATCCTTAAATTGTTAAAAATAAAAATACCCAAAATACACCAACCCTGACACCTGACCCTAAAACTAAATCTGGCACTGACCCAGATCTAACCTTGATCTAGCTATTTTTTTCTTTATTAGAAAGAACACAATGCATGATACAAAATATCCTGTATGTATACAATATATTATATAATGGATCCTGTATTTATACAATGTATTATATAATGGATCCTGTATGTATACAATGTATTATATAATACATCCTGTATGTATACAATGTATTATATAATGAATCCTGTATGTATACAATGTATTATATAATATATCCTGTATGTATACAATGTATTATATAATATACCCTGTATGTATACAATGTATTATATTTTGTGTCCTGTATGTATACAATGTATTATATAATGGATCCTGTATGTATACAATGTATTATATAATATATCCTGTATGTATACAATGTATTAGATAATGGATCCTGTATGTATACAATGTATTATATAATGGATCCTGTATGTATACAATGTATTATATAATATATCCTGTATGTATACAATGTATTATATAATGGATCCTGTATGTATACAATGTATTATATAATGGATCCTGTATGTATACAATGTGTCTTTCTCTCCATTTGGAAAAGAAAGAAAACATAGGGGTGAGCTGCACACTGATTACTATGATTGCAGAGGATATCACAGCGATCATGTGACAGGGAACCGGGAGTCCCGGATTCTGATCAGTAGTACAATCCCCGGGGATCTTAGTGATCCTAGTCTCTATGCAGCGCTCTCCCAGCATAAAGGGAGGTACCCAGATATGTGGCCCCCAGAATAAAGACCCTTCTTGTGAGGCCCCATAAGTGCGTACTGTCAGTGGGAAGGGGATCATCCAGTTGAAATCTCCTGATTGGTCACTGACTTTCCCTGGGTGACATTCCTAGTTCTTCCTCACACAGATTTTTATCAGGAATTGGTAGGAAATGGTCATTATAGATGGGAGCTCACCATGTTGTTTTCTCCTCTTCTTGAGGTAATTTGCGGGTCCCATCAGACTGATCAGTGTAAAGACATGAATGGTGACATCCAGAGCCCCTTCTTCTCCATATGTGTCTATCAGGGTGTCCTTGGTGGTGATCCAGTCTGCATTTTCTAGTCTTCCTCGGGGGATGGGCTGTGTATCTCCATAGGAGAAATCAGACAATTTGTTCCTAAATCTCTTGAAGTCACTTCCTTTCAGATCCTCCAGAGAATATATGATAAGATCCCCGGGGGTTTGTTTCCTCTTTCCCAGGACACCAGGAGCCGACCCTGCAGAGAGGACAATCATTAACCATAAGGCCTCATACACACGAACGTTTAAAAAATGGGCTGTAAAGCTAGTAACAACACCTGGGAAAAAAAGCAGAGTTAAAAGCGCAATTTTATTAGTGTTTTGATTTGGCGTCAACTTGCGTTTAACAATGTTTTTAAGCGTTAACGCTAAGGCGTGTTTAAAAAAAAACATCCCTCTGATATTTTCCACTCTCAAATTACTCACATAAACATTTTTATACAGCTTAAAAACGTTGACACTAAAAAAAGTTTGTATAGCGTTAATGAGCGTTTTTGAGCTTTTTTCAGCGTCAGCGTCAAAACCGCTCTAACGCTGGAGCCTCTGAAGGCGATTGTCCTTGTTTTTTTTTTTTTGGAGCTTAAAAACGACCATGCCCGTTACAGCTCAAAAACGCCATGGTGTGTATGAACCCATTGAATAACATGGAGTTGCCTTCTTAAGCAGCAAAAAAAGCTCAAAAAAGCTGCTGTAAAAACGTCCATGTGTATGAGGCCTTAACATTCCTCCTGATTGGAGGATTTCTGACACATGACAGCAGATAAGTCTGTACTGGCAGCCAGCAATGCTATAAAGAGCATATAGAAGGGAAAGGAAATGATCCCCAATATGTCTATATGTACATTATCCTATGGAGGGATTGGATTCCCTGTGGTAATCTCATATGATTGCCTCCATAGTGGTAAGTTACCTCTCAGATGGATGAATATTGGGTGCAAACACCTAGGGGGCTATTTATATAAAATTAATCACCTTTGTGAATTATCCCTATAATGTGTCTAATATGTTTATTTCCTGTGATTATCAGCTCCATCTAGTGGTCATAATGCCATATCTTACTGGTTGAGGCATTTCAAGAAAATAATGTATGATACTGATGATCATAGGAAGTAAACATATTAGACAAATTACGGGGATTATTAGTGATGACTGTACAAGTGACACAAATTCATAGTAATTATTTTATATACAGACCTCCTAATGTAGATATAGGGATGATCATTTTAAACATCATGGTTATTGATTGTTTCATAGTAAACTAGAAAAATATATATAAAGCCTTTAAAAACCTCCCCCCTGAATAATGATGTGTCTGATGAGTGTGAACTAAGAACTCTGATTACCCCCAAATCTCCCAGCAGTATGTGTCATGTGACACGGGGCTGTTTTCTCCTTAGGGTTATAGACAAAGGATTCCCCAAGCACTACACAAATAGCCATACAATTTGGGGTCCTGCAGTCATTATGGATCACTGGACCATCTCAGAAGATCATTTCTATCAATGATAAATAAAATCTGAAGACACGGGAATGTGATGGTGGAATTGATGAAAAGCTCCTGAACTCTTCTAATGGGTGGACTGACCAGATGTCTACAGGAAATGTCCAGACTATGGAGACATAAGATGTCCTATCATCTAATTCCAATCTCTGGAGATGTGAGATGGAGGAAAACATTGGAAAGGATGGTCAGGATCAGCAGTCATACCTTGTGGGGAGGAGGATGAGGAGGAAGATGTCGCCATGACATCAGAAGATGACCCGAGATGACATCACCTGGAAGGAGCACAAACAATAATTAACGTATTTGTAATGCGATGAATGGAAACAATAAGGAGTATTTTGTTCCCTTCTATGGCTGGCTGGTTGACCAATTAGAAGGTATTAGAATTGGATGGATTTCTGTCATTTACAACCCATAAATATAAGAGGGTCAATCAGAACCTTCATCCCCCCATAGCGTCACTGTTGGAGTGCTGGGCGGATGTGTGACGAGAGGACGTAGCGTCCGCCTGAGGGGAGGGGCCTGCCAGCGCTAAGCACACCGCGCCGACGAACGGGAAGCAGAACATGGCTCGGAGCGGGGAGGTGAGAGATCCCAGCCCAGCCAGGTGCGAGCCCACGGGGTGGTAGCTCGGATGCGGTGTCGCAACATCCCGCAGTCCCGCGAATAGAGAACTTCCCAGCCTCCACAGCACCTCGGTCGGCCCCCCCCCGTTCCCCCGTACAGCTGATACCCCAGTCCTTGTATAAGGACTACGGAGGCATCCTAAGGAAATTCTCTGGAGCCCGGAACCAGTAGGAAACTAGCAGGAGAGAGACACAGCGGAGAAAAGGACGGTAACAGTATCAGACTTACAATTTCACAATGTCTTTGCTGTGTAATATACATATACATAGGTGAAAGCAAACAACGTGAATGTGGGACAAACATATGCCGGCAAGGGGAGTCTCGCATAGACAGGTGGACGAAGCCTTTGATGTTTGGCGTGTATTCTGTGGCTGTGTGCTCCTGCGAGCAGATTTGAATTTAAAGTGTCTTAGAGGGAAGCTATAGCATGGATGAATAGACCATAATAGGACTGTAGTATTGCCACATATGCCTATGTCCGAACGCATTGCTCGATATATCTGACGAGGGAACTCGGAAAGTACCCCCCTAAGATAGTGGTAGATCCGCTGGGTAGACACACACGGTCTCCACAAGATAAACTGAATAATATATCACAGACTACCTCAATTGCACACGACATCTGCACATATGAAATAGTACGCTGGAAAAGTCGCACGATACTAAAATGTGGGGACAAACACATGCCGGCAAGGAGAGTCTCGCATAGACAAGTGGAGGAAGCCTTTGATGTTTTGCTTTTATCCTGTTGATATATGTACCTGCTGAGTGAAGCGGTCTCACCGGTGAGCGACATTGATTACAGATTCAGTCCACACACATTAGAGCACGGATACAACGGAATGAGACATAAAAATTATTTTTTCCAGCTCTCTTTCTTTCCCTGTCATTCACGGAGCTGATCAGATAAGCAGATCTGATCTAAAGTATCCTAGAGGAGAAGTTATAGCAAGGATGAATAAACCGTAATAGGACTGTATTGTTACCACATATCCTTATATCTAAACACATTGCTTGATATATCTGAGGTAGGAATTTTGAAGGTACCTTCCTAAGACATGGATAGATCCGCTGGATAGATATATATTGTCTCCGCAAAGATAAACTGAATAATATATGACAGACTACCCCAATAGCACATGACATTACACATATAAAACAGCACGGTGGAAAAGTCGCACGATCCGATTCTAGGGATTCATTTTCAGATCTATACGTAATTTCCCCAGGACTCAGCATATCTTTTTTCTTTTTTAAAGGGATCTGTCTGTTTTTTTTTCGCGGAGATCAGAGAAGAGTTCCTAAGTGGTTGTATGTACCCCCCCCCCGGATGGATATGGGTATTTTTGAGGCGTACTTCTGAATAAGGCATAGGGGCCAATACCTATAGCCTTTCTATTATTTCTCTCCGTACTATGCCCGGTACATAAAGATAGCACGGTGCTAAAGATTCATGATAACATGTCAGGGCGATTCTTCAGGTTCCCAAGATATACAGGCTTTCTGCCTAGGGGGGGTCGGCGCACCCAAAGGTTGCCTTTGGGGGCAATATCAAACTTGCGGAGAGAGGAAGTCAGCTTTGAGGGACCCCCGGGTGGATTGCCAGTAGAACATAGACATATAGTAGGAGGTATGGCTGCTAACCCCTAAGTAAAATTGGGGAGCAAAGAGATAAACAGGATTAACAGCCGCATAGAAGGTGAATCGCAGGAGGAAGCGATTTAGCCGATGATCCAGGATTAAAGGGAAAGAGTCATTGGGGTGCTAGGTTCCATATAAGTTTGAAAGAGATTGAAACATGAGTAAATCAGCGAATAAGATGTCGAAAAGTGGAGCCTCACGAAATTTAAAAGATAAGGGCCTTGATACGACGATTCAACAGTATATGACACAAGGAGCAAGCCCCAAAGAATCGGGATCTGATAAAAGACAACCATCCATCCAAGATTACAAGAAGGGATCAGGCAAACACAAGGGTGGAGGAGCTCAGCAAGCCAGAGAGGACACAATAATAGATAGTGACTGGGAGAGAAGCAAAATGGAAGAACTAAGGACAGAAGATCTCCCCCCCTCAAAAGGAGAAATGGCGGAGATGCTCTTAAAACTAGAGAATGCAATTAAAACAGACATTAGGGGACTTCGAGAAGACCTGGGAGGACTATTAGAGAGAGTAGAAGCTACAGAAAATCGTATAGACCTCCAAGCCATAGAGCTAAACAAAGTCAAAGATAAACTAAAAATATTGCAACAAACACAAAGGAACACGCTTTATAAATTGGAAGACCAGGAGAACAGAAGCAGAAGGCAAAACTTGAAGTTTCGCTCGATCCCGGAAACAAAAGGTGAAGATTTAAGATCAATACTAAATAGCATTCTCTCCCCTTGTTGGGTAAATGAGACAGGAGCCCCCCTAAGGATCGATAGAATTCATAAAATCGGTAAAGCAAGATTCGGAGATATGGACAGACCGAGAGATATAATAGTGCGGTTTAAATTTTTTGATGAAAAAGAAGCAATATGGAAAAAGTTAAGAGGAAAAACCCCACTAGTATATGAAGGTAGAGAAATACAGATATTCCCGGACATTGCACCCGAGACGCTTCTAAGGAAAAAACTTCTGAAACCCCTGTTAGTCGAATTGCAAGCTCAGAACATTAAATATAGATGGGGTTTTCCTGCTTGCTTAATAGGGAACAAAGATGGTAAATCGGCGAAGCTGAGCTTCCCGGAAGATCTGGAAGATTTCTGCGAGAAATTGGGAATACGCCCGCCTGCACTTCCGGGTTGGCAAGAAGAAATAATAGATTCAATGTAGTGGGGGGGGAGAGGGTCCGGGGAAAGGAAGGGGGGTGAAGGGGAAGGAATAAGGAAAGATATAAATTAAAACAGGGATGTGGAATAAAATACCTCCCGTCTCATGGGAAGAGGCGGGAGAGGCGCAGGCGAAAGAGCCCCAGACCCTCATAACAAATAGATTAGGAGATGGTAGGGGTATGCAGGACCATTAACCTAACAAGGGCCGAAAATAGGCCACAGGGGTTGGGGGGAGGGGGGAGGGGGCGGCGGGGGTTTGGTGTGGGAAGTAAGGGTGGGGGGGGTGGGAGGTGAGGACGGGGGGGGAGGGAAGGTGTAAGGTTGGGGAAGGGAAGTAAAGTGGAAAGAGGGGATGAAGTGGACCACCCAAGTAAACAGGATAAAAGTACCCATGTAGGGCAGGAGAATTTTAGGACAAATAGATGGGTAACAACAAAATAGACGGCATGAAATTTATGTCCTATAACGTTAAGGGCATGAACACCCCAACAAAAAGACATAAGATTTTAGCAGAGCTGAAACGGTATGAGGCCGACGTCATATCTCTTCAGGAGACTCATATCTCCCTCGCGTCAAACATAAGATTATACTCCAATAACTACCCGGTCTGGTATTATAGCGATACCATATCGGCTAGAAGTAGAGGGGTAGCGATAGGGTTCTCCAAAAGAACAAGATTTCAGCTAAGTGAAAAAATGTGCGATACAGAGGGAAGATATCTGTTTCTAAAGGGTACACTAGAGGAACTGGAATGTACTTTAGTAAATATATATGCTCCCAATAGTATCAGCTTTTTGAATAAGACATTAAATAAACTCATGAATTTCAAAACAGGATATGTAATTATGATGGGAGATATGAACTTCGGCCTCAATCCGGAAGTAGATAGTTCATCGGAGGCAAAGAAGGCGAGTAGCTCTGCACAAAAAAATATACTACAAAAGCTGTACAATAATCAACTAGTAGATATATGGAGAGTAAAGAACCCTCTGGTACGCGACTATTCTTTTTATTCAACAGTCCATGGGACGTAATCACGTATTGACTACATATTCATAGACCATGGGCTGTTGGAATATGTGACGGACACGGGGATAGAAGTTATGACCCTCTCGGACCATGCTCCGGTAAAACTATGCTTGAATATTTCAAGGATAGGGAGGAATCCCTCTATATGGCGGTTGAATGAAGAGTTGCTGCTCGGGGAGGAGGATAGGATAAAAATCGCGAGTGAGATTGAACAATATTTTACATATAATGATACAGTGGATATTAAAGGCCACACGTTGTGGGATGCGCACAAAGCCTACATTAGGGGAATATTGATATCTATGGGATCTAAAAAGAAAAAAATGAGAGCTGAAAAAATCAATAAATTAATGAGAGAGATACACTGTTTGGAACAAGATCATAAAAAAAGTTTAAAACAAAAAGATCTGGTACTTAAAAAACTATTAACTGCAAGGGTGGAGTTGAAGGACCTTCTAGACCATGAAGCCAGGATGGTGTTTAAAGGGTTGGACAAGGAACGGTATATATGGGGAGATAAATCAAGTAAGTTTCTAGCTAGAATGTTAAAAAAGAAAAAAGGGAAAAATTGTATTGGGAAAATTCAGAATAAAAATGGTAAAACGTTGTATACTACCAAGGATATAGCGGAAACCTTCAGATTATACTTCGAGGGGATATTCACAGATAGCAATATAGGTGTAAAAAACAGAGAAAAAGAGAAGATCAGGGAATTTTTGGGAAAAACTATACTGACTAAAATTAGCCCTACCGAAAGGGAGATGCTCGAAAGGCCAGTTTCGGAAGAAGAAATAGTTAGAGCACTATTAAAATCAGCCACAGGAAAATCCCCAGGACCAGACGGTTTCACAACATTTTACTACAAAACATTTAGAGAGGCCCTTGTCCCCCAACTTTGTCGGTATATGAATGGTCTAGGAGAAGAGTATACAATGAGTAAGGAAGATCTAATGGCAACAATTACATGAATCCAGAAAGAAGGCAAAGATCCTATACAGTGTACCAGCTATAGGCCGATATCGCTGTTAAACGCAGATACAAAACTTTACGCTAAAGTACTAGCAGAGCGAATGAAGGATCTAATGACAACACTGGTCCACCCAGATCAGACAGGATTTATAGGTGGACGGGAGGGAAAGGACAACGGAATAAAGACACTTCTCCTGCTTCAGAAGATGCGACAGGGTGGAACCCCCAGTCTGCTTCTGTCGCTGGACGCGCAGAAAGCCTTCGACAGAGTAGACTGGGGGTTCATGTTTAAGACACTGGAGAAGATGGGGCTAGGACCAACGATGATACAGAGGGTGAAGGTGTTGTACGACCATCCAAAGACATGTATAAAAGTTAACGGGTGTGAGTCAGAGTCCTTCGAGATGGAGAGGAGTACAAGGCAGGGTTGCCTGCTGTCACCCCTGCTGTTTGTGCTCTCCCTAGAACCACTCCTAGCAGCAATAAGGGGAAAACCAGAAATAGAAGAGGTAAAAGTGGAAAAAGTTGAATACAAATACTCCGCTTTTGCGGACGATATATTATTGTACTTAAACAACCCAAAGACATCTATGCCAGAATTACTAAATTTATTAGACCAGTATGGGTGGGGTTTCAAATTTTAAAATAAATAGGTCAAAATCGGAGATAATGAACATTAATATTAACAAGCGAGAGGCACAAAGTATGCAACAGAATTGGAAATTCCCGTGGAGGAGTGAACTTAAATATTTAGGGATAAAGCTGGCAAAAACAGAGAGAAAAATGTACCGCTGCAATTACATCCCGTTATTAGATGAGATACAGGCAGAATGTAAAAGGTGTAGCTATAGACCACTATCGTGGCTGGGGAGAATAAACTCATTAAAGATGATAATATTCCCTAAGATCTTATATAGGTTTCAGATGCTCCCAATACCTTTGTCCAATGTTTACTTGTCAAAATTAAAAACCATCCTAATGAAATTTGTGTGGAAAAACAAAAAAGCGAGGGTGGCCTTCGCGACACTTCGAATACCAAAGAATAGGGGTGGAGTAGCAATGCCAGACGCGCAGACTTATTATGAAGCAGTGGTAGTGTCTAGAGTGAGTGAATGGAGCATAAGGGATAACACAGAGAAAAGATGGGTTAGATTGGAACACGAATTATGTAGAGCACAATTGGAGAAGCAAATTTGGAGTCCCCCACACGAGAGAAGTCTATTTTTGGAAGGGAATAATATTACACGAAATACTTTGCGGATATGGGACAAGATATATAGGCAATTTAATGGGAAATACAATTCACCACTTATAGCATTAAAGAACAATAATTTCTTTTTACCAGGGTGTCAGGAGATAGGAGGGAATTGGGTTAAGAAGGAGGTACAATTAAAAGATATAATGAAAAGGGAGGGGTTAGCACCATATCACGAGTTGGCACAAAAAAAAGAGATGATGATAATTGATGAGTGGAGGTACGCACAGCTTTCGAGTTTTATTAAAAAACTCCCCCCACGGATAAGAACAGCGGATGACTTAACTCCTTTGGAACAGCTATGTATATTAAAGACGTCAAAGAAAACTGTTTCGAGATGGTATGGAACGCTGTTGGAGGGAGTAGAGCTGGGGGTACCTGCGTACATCAAAAAATGAGAGAGGGAATTGGGAACACAATTAGATAACACAATATTAAGAAAAATACTTAAATTAGTACACAGCTCGGCGGTAGACGCTAAAACGGCGGAAATGAGCTTTAAATGTTTGACGAGATGGTACTACACCCCAGAGAAGAAAAGCAAATTTCAGCGGGATAGTGCCAGGGAATGTTGGCAGGGATGCAGAGAGTTGGGCACGATGACACATCTGTGGTGGAGTTGTCCAAAAATAAAAACATATTGGAACCAAATTCTTGCCCTCATTAAAGAGATTACAAACAAAGAGGTGAATGCCGATCCCTGGGTAGTGCTATTCCATGGGACAAGAACTGGGCTCAGACAATATAAGGAGTCGGTGGTTCCCCCATCTGCTGAATGCAGGTAAAAAATTAATACCGAAAAAATGGCAAGAGAAGGAGGCCCCGTCAATGTGGGAATGGGTGGATACGGTAGAAAAGACCTATAAGATGGAGTGTTTGAGAGGTAGCTTGGAAGAGAGGAACATTACACCAATCACAGAGAAATGGAAGTGTTGGTCAGATTTTAGGAAGAAATGGCTCATCTCAGAGGGGTTGAGGAGACCCTAAAATGGGTACAGATAAGATACAATAAGGTACAAATTAGATATAAACTAAAGCACATACAGGAAAAACAGGTAAAGGTGGTCCACAGGCAGGTAGGAGGGGGGTCGAGGCAAGAGAAAAAAAAAAAAAAAAGAACCTTCATCCCGGCATTCATATGATTGGTATATCGGGGGTCACAAAGGAATATTACCCTGTTTAGGGCCACAATGTATACAGGCTTGAACTTTTAGGTGTCACCTCCACAAATCTATTCCATTCATAGCCAAGACTGGTACTAATCAGCACCAAAGTATCAGCCAGTAAGATGTCTATAGAGAGGTCAGGTGATAAAAAGGAGACCCCAAAATGGAAGCCGTGTGGTCAGCAGAGACCTCCATTCACTAATAAGATGCTTCCAAGAGGATTCTTCAGGAAGGTCGGAATTTATTCATCATAAAAACAGGTTAAAACACAAACAACACATTGTGTGGCTCTTTAGTGGCCACTTTGTCAGGAAAGGTGTACAGGACACTTTAATGGGTGGGATCTGTGTGTGTCCTTCAGACCAGACTATACTGTACAGTATACGGATATGTCCGGTTTTCCTGATATTAAATGATAATTATTGATATGAATTCTGAAGGAGATATGAAGAATAATCTTCTGATGAAGCACAGGCTACAAATGTTATAAAACTAAAGACTCTGAGAGTCGGCTGTGAAAGGAAAGTTTACATTCAGAGCAATGAGTTACAAGGACACATTTAATCCAGCAGACAATGTGTTATAATGGTCCTCACACAACACCGGTATAAAGAGGATTTATTTTTATATTAGATATTTATTAGATATTTTTACAAGTCCAGCAAAAGAAATACAAAAGAATCTGGCAACGAAGAGTGACATAAGAAGAAAGGGGCTGATTTACGAAAGCCGTGCACCATCAGTAGAGGCGGATGACGAGACGCAATGCATATTCTCCTATTTACAAAATGTTGCACCGGGAACAGAGCGCTAATCCCCATTTACTATAGTGATCTTGGCACACAGCATAATGCAATCTGTGCACCACTATGGACATGGCACACGGCATCTTCAATATTAACAGACGATGGAGGTGCAAATATTATGGGGTGATGTGAGGAAGTTTAGTAACAACTGCCCAAAATAGAATGAGAAATTAATTTCAGAGAAAGCCTGCTGTGCCTGCAAGTATGTTTAGAACTGCGTGAGATCAATGTGCATGCGCAAGCGGCTCTTGTGCACATTCAAATGTGTTTGTTCACTGCGTGGCCAAAATGTTAGTAAAAGTCAAACCTCACAAATGAAATTGCGTGGGTTGAACGGGCGCACCTCTAAACTTGACAATTTTCTTGTTTACGCCGCTTTACCTTTATGTATTTTTTAATGATATTTGCACACAGGTCATGTTAGTGTGTTATGCTGCCAACATGTGACATGCAGTTTACTTATAGTCAATAATTAATGAATTTATTTATTCATTTATAATTATTTATTCACTTTTTGAATATAATCAACTGTTATTAATCACTATATTAATTTAATCATATTTCATTTTTGAGCATTTATCACAATTTTGATTGTATATGAATTGTTCTAGCTGATTTCACTTAATCTATTGGAATTATCTGATTCATTTTCATTTCCTTGCACAAACAGTAATAGCCTCAGTAATAGCCTCAGTGGGGGTAGGTAGCGCAGCATTGTATTTTGGATGTGTATCACATCCTGGTAGCTGCAGCTGTAACTGGGTTTTTGTTTTTTTAATCTTTTAGATTAGGAGCGCAGTCATTTGTTTCTCTTATGTGACATGCACCTTGTTAAAATCATGTAAAAAGACTCTCGCTCCTCTAGCTGCTCCTAAAAGGGCACTTAACCTTTGCCCTCTAATGACTTGTACACACGGTTGGACATTCCGACCACAAAATCCATTGGATCTTGTCCAAAACTTGTGTTGCTACACGCGGTCGGACAAAGTTGTCGGCAAGAATGCAGTGACGTAAACCACGTACTACGAGACTAGAAAAGGGAAGTTTAGCACCATGTCCGGCACCCTTTGGGCTCCTTCTGCTGATCTCATGTTTATGGGGTGTTAGTAGAAGTTTGGTGACAGACGATTCATGCTTTTCAGACTTGTGCTTCAGATCATTACTGCTCTTCAGTTTGTGCTTGTCGGTGCGTATCTGCTTATAAGTGCGTGTAGTCAGTTTGCATTTGTTGGTCATTGCAGACTATATCTTGGTATAGTATGCTTTGATTTTCAGTGCTTATTGTCTGCTCGTTTCTGGTTTTCAGTTCGTTTTTTCAGGCCTTGCTGTTTATCGGTGCTTTCTGTTGTCTGGTCTGAACAGCCGACCGCTTTGAAGCCATGTTTCGTGCACGTACTCGTCGTAGAGTTTGTGCTGTGCAGGGGCTTGGTGTTGGGCTTTTAGCTTTGACACAAGCCCAGTCCATGAACAGGGCGAGGAGGAGTTCATGGAACAAGAATTGGTTGCTCCAGCGTGACCAATTCTTGCACATGCTTTTTCTTCATGAGATCCGGGAGAATAATCCTGATGATTTCAGGAATTATCTCAGGATGACGGACCCCGTTTTTCACTGTCTGTTGGCTTTGCTGACCCCTTATATCAGCAGGCAGGATACCGGCATGAGGCAAGCCATCACTCTGGAGCAGAGGCCACGTTGCCACGTTGCAGTACTTGACGACTGGGATAAGTCTTCAGGACCTCAAGTTCTTGACAGGCATCTCCCCCCAGGCTCTGGGTATCATTTTTCCAGAGACCTGTTCTGCCGTTATTCAGGTCCTGCAGAAGGACTATATGAAGGTAAGTTTTCTCCTTTAACATCACATTCTATGTATTTAATGTTTGCTAATGTTTTGTATTTCTTTCATTGTTCCCTAATTACCATGATTGCAATGTTGTGCCCCTTTGTCCTCATGCATGCTGGAAGCTTTTCAAGTTCCTTTTTTGTCCTACATGCATATTTGCCTTCACTAACCTCCCCAGCATGCTCTTCTGGGCCCATATACACCTATAGCATAGTCACTTAGCAATGTATTTTGTCAGCTCCATAGTAGTGTTTTCCCCTAAACACCCCCTAAAATCGGTATGTAGCACCGACACTAGACTAAGTGTGCACTATGCATGTGTAAATTTAATTTTCCAGAACTGTAACAGAGTTCTGGGGGTTAATTGTACAGGTTTTTACTTCGTCCTCTCGTTACTGTCATTACTGGTATGCTTAGTGCGCATCGGCTGTGTCTCCGCTATGTGCTCTCCCCACTGTGCCGAAAGAGAAGGTACGGGGAATAGACTAGAAAGAATGTCAGGGGTGAGAGGAGTTTCACGCATGCGCACTGTATATAAAACCTAACACTCGTGTGTTGTACGTAAGGCCGCATACACACGCGGGGACTGTTCGCCCAACTTTGTCCGCTGAACAGTGTTTCGGCGGACAGTCCGCTCGTGTGTGGGCTTCAGCGGACAGTTTCAGCGGACAGTCTGACGAACAAAGTTTTTCGGAAATTCCGTAAAACTGTCCGCTGAAACTTGGTTTGAGCGGACAGTCCGCCCGTGTGTACGCTTGTTCGTCAAACTAAGTTCCGCGCATGCTCAGAAAGGATTTACATGGCGAAGGTTGCATTGCAGTGTATAGGACGTCGTATTTCTAGTCCCGTCGTACGTGCCGTTCACGTCATCGCGCAAGTTTCAGCGGACTGTTCGTTCGTCGTGTGTGGCCAAGTCCGTCCATGCTAATTTTGAGCGGACTGTCCGCTCAAACTGTTTGACGAACAAAGTTGGGCGAACAGTCCCCGCGTGTGTACGGAGCAAGGAGTAGTGGAAGCACTGATCTTTCGAACGAAGGTAAAATTTTAACTTGGTACATCACTGGCCTATACCGCTTCTAGATTGAGGCCTGTATTGGGATAAGATTAGAAAAGTTTAGCTTGACATTAGGGTTTGTCTTGTGTTGTGTCTTGCAGAGAATATGGATCCCTTCAAGGAACCACATTTTTTTGGCATATTCATTGATATGCTCAGGGAGCTACCCTGCCTGTGGCAGATGAACCACCCCTTTTTTTAAGGACCTAAGAAAGAGGAAGGCAGCGCTGGAGAAACTGCTTGCTTTGGTGAAGATGATGGTCCCCACGGCAGACATCAGCTATGTGAAGGCCAAAATTGGTGACCTGAGGAGTACATATGTGAGGGTGCACAGGAAGGTCCAGGAGATCAGGAGATCCAGATGACATTTATGTCCCCAGGATGTTGTACTATGAGAGGCTGCATTTTCTGGCAGACCAGAGGGATCCCAGTCCAGCACTCTCCAGTCTTCTTTCAAGGCTTCCTTCACCCCCAGCTGAGGCTTTCAATGTCCAACCTGGGCCTTCCAGGCAGTAACATGTGGAGGACCCAGCTTGAGTCAGGTATAGCATTGTTCAACATATGTATTGTCGTACATTTAATGATGTTATTATTGATCAGTAAGTTCTGATTTAACAAAGTGTTTTACATATCAATAGACAGTAGGGACCAAAAATGATTGGGACAAGTATGAAAAATGCTGGGCTCAGAATGATAGTCTGTTCTATTTATTAACATTCAATTTGCAACAGTCATGAGCTGAAAATTGTGTGATTGATGAACAAAAAACTAAAACTATGTACCATTTTCATACACAGGAAGACCTCAGCTGGGAGGAGGCTGTGGTAAGTGGCAGCCAGGAGAGGGCAGTGTCAACTGGCAGGGGGCTGTGGCAAGTGGCAGCTGGGAGGGGGCTGCGGCAAGTGGCAGCCGGGAGGGGGCTGCGGCAAGTGGCAGCCGGGAGGGGGCTGCGGCAAGTGGCAGCCGGGAGGGGGCTGCGACAAGTGGCAGCCGGGAGGGGGCTGTGACAAGAGGTCAACCATCACTCTCCTCCTCCTCCACCTCCTTCCACAACTACAAGAGCAGAGCCACAGCCTGGAAGGAAGCCTGGAGGGAAATGTCTAAGGAAGACCAGAGAGTGATGGCCTGGGTTCAGTCTGGTCTGACAGAAGATGCAGCCTCTTGTAGGACCACAGCCTGGGGACATAGATGTCATCTGCTCTTCCTGATCTCTTAGACTTCTGGACCAGACTGTTCTCCCTTTGATATGGACTCCTTGACCAGTTTCTCCAGCGGTGCCTTTTCTGTTTATTTGATTATGACACCTAATAAACAAAAGTGTGGTACGGCAGGGCTGTGTGGATTGGTTGTGCCACATCTGGGAAAAATGGTTTATAAAAAGAGAAATCCCCTGGAGGTGGATTTTAAAGGCACATACAACTTGATTGGAAAACAATCAAAATATGTTATTACATAAAACAGACAAGAAAGTAATATACAATATACATAAATGGTATTTCTTGATCATACATCACGGGACACAGGAGCTTCATTACATAGTGGGTTATATAGGCACCTCTGGTGATTGGACACTGGTTGACCCAATTAAAGAGAATTCCTCCCCTATATAACCCCTCCCATTAGGGAGGCACCTCAGTTTTTTCGCCAGTGTCTGGTGGACGGTCACGTAAAACTTAGCTCTATGCGGGTCCCAGCGAGGGCCGAAGGGCTACATCAAACCGGATCCATACCTCGGGCCGATATTTGACTCCCAAGATGGTATGGTACCCGGGCCTCGTCTGCCGAAGAAACGAGGTTCTGCCTGTAAGTCCTCTCCATTGGAAGACTGGGCTCTGGGACAACCAGACTTGGGGTACTGTTGACTCAGGGCGCCCGAAAGTTTCTGGCAGAGCTTTTTACATGGCCCAGGTAGGAGGATCTTTTCGTAAGAACCCCAGATACGCCTGAAGGTTGGCTAACAATACCCACCGTGATGGGTGAAGGCTGGAATTGGTCTGAGATCAGCAATTCCTGCGGCGGGGACAGGTAAGGGAAGTCATCCTATATATTTTAATATATGAATGGATTTCTTCATTGTGAGTAGTTGTATGTCTTACCTGGTTTCCACCACTAGATGGAGTAAGAGCAGCCTGATGCACACTTACATGCCTTTCAAACAAACACACTCAGTGAATGCCTGGTTCTCCAGCTACTCACGTCTCCCTTACAGTTCCTGCCACAAGTTAAGGTAAAAAAGGGGTCCCATGCAGGTCCAGGGGTTCCACGTTGCTCCCTTTGGGTTCTCCTTCCCCCCCCCCGGATCCCGCGGTCCTCGTGCGCGCTCCCGGCTTAATGGAGGAGGGGGGGGGTGTGGTTGCCAGCTGTGCACGTTTAGTGTGCTCAATGCTATGGTGCAGGCGCCAAACGGCCGTTTTAAAAAGCCCAGAGCGTCAGGGGACTGTAACTGGACACACAGGACCTGTGGGCTGTAAGCTTCCGTGGGAATTGGATCCAGGCAAAACCTTAAGACACCTACTCGGCATCAGGTTGTGCAGTTAAGCATATATTGATTTATTGTGAGACTTTAAGCACAAACAAACTGATTGCATTTGTACTAGTACCTCTGCTTTGTAGCTTAGGACTATGTCTCCTCGTAAGAGGGTTTCAGGGGCAGGTAATAAAAGCAATTACCATCCCCCGCTGCAAAAGTGGAGCCTGCATCTCAAGACAAGTCAGTGCCCCTTTCAGGCTTTGCAGCCTCTCCTAATGTCGCAGCCCCGGTCTATGTCACTGAGGACTCCCTTAGGGCTACATTGGAGAGTTTTGAAGGGAGGATAATGAATTTTATTTCTGCCTCCCTAAAAGATAGCAAGAAAAGGGGTAGAGCCCCTCCCTCTGCTGAAATCCCTCTCTCGGACAGTTGTTCTGAAAATGAGGAGAGATCCCTATCTTTGGATAGGGATCATGAGCAGTCGGATCAGTCAGAGGAAGAGGAGTCAGTCCCCTCCTCCCAGGCACTCAGAAAGCAGGTGCAGTATTACACTGAATTGGTGCATACCATGTTCAGAATGCCGGCTGCTGAAGTCGCTACATCCTCTGTCTCTTCCCTGGGAGTCAGGAAAGCCCCACAGACTGCTTGTTCCTTCCCAATTCATCCTTTAATGGGTGACTTGATGTATGAGGACTGGGGACATCCCGATAAACTGTTTACTCCTCCCAAGAGGTTTTCCATGTATTATCCCGTGGAGGAAAGTTTCACCAAGAAATGGGGGGCCCCATCTGTCGATGCGGCTATCTCTTGTGTGAATAAAAACCTAACTTGTCCTTGGACAATGCGCAGGTATTTAAGGATCCAGCTGACAAAGGGCTGGAAACCTTGTTAAAAGCCTCCTTTTCCATGGCCGGCGCTGTGGTGCAACCTACAGTCGCAGCCGTGGGGTTGTGTCAGTTCCTTAAGGGACAGGTTAAACAGATGTTTGAACTCCTTCCCAATGAGGAAGTAGAGAAATATGCAGAGATGCCTCACATCTTATGTTTCATAATTGGTGCGATTTTGGATTCTGTCCAACAAGCATCACGTTTATCCCTCATGTTGGTACACATGCGTAGGGCTCTATGGCTAAAAAATTGGGCTGCTGAGATGTCATGCAAGAAGAGTAAACGTCCTTCATTCAGGCGTACTCTTTCTCCCGAAGCATCAAGCTCTAAACAGTGGCGACAGCCTTCCCAGCCCTCCTTGGCTAGAAAGCCTCAGGGCCGAGCCCAGGGACAGAGAAAGACTTGGGGGCGGAAGCCTGCCAAGCAGACCTCCAAGACCTCCTTGTGAAGGGGCGCCCCCGCTCGGCCGAGTGGGGGGAAGGCTCCTGCAGTTTGCAGGCGCCTGGCGGGAGGAGATTCAGGACAAATGGGTGATCTCTTCAGTATCTCTGGGCTACAGGCTAGAGTTTCAGGAGATTCCACCTTCTCGTTTTCTAAGGTCAAGGATCCCCAGGGATCCGATAAAGCAGACATCGCTATTTCTGGCCTTAGATCAATTACTATCCCAGGGTGTGATAGTAGAAGTGAGCCCGAAAGATCAGGGTTCAGGTTTTTATTCGAATCTCTTCACCGCTCCAAAACGGAAGTGTCAGACCTGTCTTGGATCTGAGAGACTTAAACCGGTTTCTACACATCCAGACCTTCCGGATGCAGTCAATACGCACTGTGGTCTCCTCCCTGCAAGGGGGAGAATTCATGGCATCAATAGATATCAAAGATGCATATCTCCATGTGCCAATATTTCCCGCACACCAGAGATTTCTGAGGTTCGCGGTAGAGCAGCGCCATTTTCAATTTGTGGCCCTGCCGTTCGGCCTAGCCACGGCCCCCCGAGTCTTCACGAAGATTCTAGACCCTCTCTTAGCAATCTTAAGAGTTCAGGGCATAGCCGTCATGGCTTACCTAGACGACTTGCTTCTCGTAGAGAGAACTGCAACGTGCCTAAGTCGCAGCGTCACCAAAACGCTAGAACATCTGGGCCGCCTAGGTTGGATTATAAACCTAGAAAAGTCGTCTTTACAACCGACCACCAGGTTGGATTACCTGGGTCTGATTATCGACACCGCTCAAGGCAGGGTGTTCCTTCCAAGGCCAAAGGCCTTGGCCATTGGAGACCTGGTGCGCCTGATTCTGGGCAGAAGATCTTCCTCCATTCGGTTGTGCATGAGACTGTTGGGAAAGATGGTCGCCTCATTCAAGGCCGTCCCATTCGCCCAGTTCCACTCAAGGCCCCTGCAAAGATGCATCCTTGCGATTTGGAACAGGAAGCCCCAATCCCTGGATCTTCCTATGCGTTTATCCCCTCGTGCACGCAAAAGTCTTGTCTGGTGGTTACAGACCCAAAATTTGCTGAAAGGCAAAACTTTTCTTCCCCTCTCATGGAAGATTGTCACTACGGATGCCAGCCTGACAGGCTGGGGAGCCGTGTTGCAGGGAACATGTTCGCAGGGAAAATGGTCTGCGACCAAAAGTCTGCTGCCCATAAATATCTTGGAGATTCGGGCAGTTTACATGGCACTCAGAGAGTGGTCTCACAGACTGCGAGGTTTCCCAGTTCGGATTCAGTCCGACAATGCCACAGCGGTGGCTTACATCAATCACCAGGGCGGTACCAGAAGTCTGGTGGCCCAAAAGGAGGTGAATCGCATACTTGTCCGGGCAGAAGAGCATGTTCCGTGCCTCTCTGCAGTCTTCATCCCAGGAGTGGAGAATTGGCAGGCGGATTATCTCAGCCGCCAGCAGTTGTGCCCAGGAGAATGGGCTCTGCACCCCGATGTGTTTCGAGACATATGTTACAAGTGGGGCACTCCAGACGTGGATCTGTTTGCGTCCAGATTCAACAGGAAACTGGACAACTTTGTGTCAAGGACAAGAGATGCACTTGCTCAGGGGTCAGATGCTCTGACGGTTCCCTGGGATCAGTACAATCTGATCTATGCCTTCCCCCCGAACCCGCTGTTATCGAGGTTCCTGGGAAGGGTCAAGAGGGAGACGAAGTCGGTCCTTCTAGTGGCCTCAGCTTGGCCCAGGCGACCATGGTTCATAGAAATCATGAAGTTGGTAGTGGGCAGGCCATGGACCCTCCCTCTCCGGCCAGATCTGCTCTCACAGGGTCCAATTTACCATCCTGCTTTACGCAGTCTGAATTTGATGGTCTGGCTGCTGAGACCCACATTTTGAGAGGCCGTGGTCTTTCGGGGCCAGTCCTTTCCACTCTGGTCAATGCCAGAAAGCCGGCCTCCAGGCGTATCTATTACAAGATCTGGAGGACATATGTTTCCTGGTGTGAACCCAGGAGATGGCATCCTAGAAGGTATGTCATTAGCAGAATCTTGGCCTTTCTCCAATCAGGCCTAGAAATGAATTTGGCCATAAGCACCATCAAGGTGCAGATTTCGGCCCTATCGGTCTTTTTTCAAAGACCGCTTGCATCACATTCCCTAGTACGGGCTTTTATCCAGGGGGCTATGCGGCTAAAACCGCCAGTCAAACCTCCGGTATGCCCTTGGGATCTGAATTTGGTTCTCTCGGCCTTAGAAGCCCATCCATTTGAACCTCTGCATCTGGCTTCTTTAGCTCTCTTGACAAAGAAGCTGGTTTTCCTAGTAGCCATATCCACGGCTAGAAGGGTATCGGAATTGGCAGCTCTTTCCTGTAAAGAGCCCTATTTAATTATCCATAAGGACCGAGTGGTTATGCGTCCCAACAGGTCCTTTCTACCTAAGGTAGTTTCAGGTTTCCACCTGAATCAGGATGTAATCCTACCATCCTTTTTTCCTCAGTCCACAGAGGAAGAATCCTTACACACTTTAGATGTGGTTAGAGTAATCAGTCTTTATCTTCAAGCAACTGCTCAGATAAGAAAAACTGACTGTTTATTTATTTCTGCCAGAAGGCCCTAGAAGGGGTCAGGCAGCGTCAAGGTCCACTCTCTCAAGGTGGATCAGACAGGTTATTTCTCAGGCCTATGACTTAAAGGGGAAGATTCCTCCTTTCAGGTGAAAGCGCACTCTACTAGGGCTGTAAGTGCTTCTTGGGCAGTGCATCACCAGGCCTCCCTGGCTCAGATCTGTAAGGCTGCGACTTGGTCATCAGTCCACACATTCACCAGATTCCATCAGGTGGATGTCAGAGGGCAAGAGGATATCGCCTTCGGGCGCAGTGTACTGCAGGCTGCAGTTTAGGTCCTCAGGTCCCTGGCGGTCTATGTTTATGATCTGTGTCTCCCTCCCCTCAACCTGAGCATTGCTATGGGACATCCCACTATGTAATGAAGCTCCTGTGTCCCGTGATGTATGATCAAGAAAATAGGATTTTTATATACAGCTTACCTGTAAAATCCTTTTCTTGAGAGTACATCACGGGACACAGGGCTCCCGCCCCTCTTGGGTTTTACGTGGTTGCTTATTGCTTTGCTACAAAACTGAGGTGCCTCCCTAATGGGAGGGGTTATATAGGGGAGGAATTCTCTTTAATTGGGTCAACCAGTGTCCAATCACCAGAGGTGCCTATATAACCCACTATGTAATGAAGCTCCTGTGTCCCGTGATGTACTCTCAAGAAAAGGATTTTACAGGTAAGCTGTATATAAAAATCCTATTATCTCTGGGTACAGTTATAGAGACACTGTTGATAACAATCTGAACCACACAAGTTTATATATAATCCATGTAGGTATAGTCAGCCTACGCGTTTCGGAGCTTAATAAAACATCTCCTTCTTCAGGGGTGTAGATACAACATTAACATGGAATCTATTGAATAACGGAGGACAAGATGTTAGAGCCAGGAGATAACCAAACAAGTACAATAGTAAGGGTAAAAACAATAGATTGCAAAAAAGGATTACAAATAATACTCACAGAACTTGTAGCAGTGTCAAAAATATCCCAGAATAATTGTTAATTAAAAACAAGAAACAGTAGGTGACCTTGTATGAGTAGTTAATTTTGCCAGTGTTCAAGGCACACGAAGAGAGGTAGAGGGAAAGGGCAGGTGGCATTGCACAGTGCAGGTGTACCAGAGACCTTCTGTATGTTGTAAAGGCCAAAAGGAAGTCCAAAAAACAGGAAATCCAAAAGGGGGCCACCCTGGAGAACCCCTAAAAAGGGAAAATAACAGGGAAAAATAGCAAACAAGGAGCCACTTAGAAGGGAAACACTGGGGCTGAAAATAAAATGCCGGGTCAAAGAACAGAGGAAGGAAAAAAAAATATAATGTATATATATATATTTTTGATTTTTTAGTGCAGAGTACACTGGGTACGGAAGTGTAAATAAGTAGATAAATGCACCAATATATGATATATATTGTAATGTGCACAGGAAATATATATTGAAAAAAAGTATGAAAAAATGATAAATTATTATAATACTTGCACGTATGTACCCCTCCATGTTTGCACAAGCATATATATATGTTTAACAGTAAAATAAAGATACTGGATAGAGATGGACGAACTTCCAACGGGACGTTTCGCGAACGCGACCGAATGTTTGAGAACCGCAAAGTTCGCGGCGGGCCCCATTGACTTCAATGGAGGCGAACTTTAAAAACCTACAGGTCATATTTTAAGCCACAAAATACTTACTAGCTGTGCACACATAGTCCCACTACATGGCCACTGACATAACACATGTATGAAGTGAATCTGGGATCAACAACTACAAGCATTCTTTTTTTATCTGTGAAATTTTGACAATTCAGAACTCAGGAGCGCATGGAGGTCATGGAGGAGGTCAGGGTAGGCTATGAAGAGGGTGCAGGAGATGATCACCAGCACTGTGATAGAGTACACTGGCACCAACACCGTGATAGAGTGCACTGACACCAGCACCGTGAGAGCACTGACCAGCACCGCGATAGAGTGCGCTGACACCAGCACCGTCATAAAGTCCGCTGACACCAGCACCGTGATAGAGTGCGCTGACACCAGCACCGTGATAGAGTGCGCTGACACCAGCACCGTGATAGAGTGCGCTGACACCAGCACCGTGAGAGCACTGACACCAGCACCATGAGAGCACTGACACCAGCACCGTGAGAGCACTGACACCAGCACCGTGAGAGCACTGACACCAGCACCATGATATAGAGCACTGACACCAGCACAGTGATATAGAGCTACCCCAGCACATTGATATAGAGCACTGACACCAGCACCGTGATAGAGTGCACTGACACCAGCACCGTGATAGAGTGCACTGACACCAGCACCGTGATCTAGAGCACTGACACCAGCACTGTGATAGAGTACACTGACACCAGCAACGTGATATAGAGCACTGACAGCAGCACTGATACCAGCAACTCACGGCTGGGCCCCAAAAATATGACACCGCTCAACCTCTTCAAACAGGAGGGTACGGGCATATAGTACAGTGTGCTTTTTTTGTACAAGGAAGTGAGCCAAATGTAGAAAAAAGGTCTGTGTGCTCGATTAAATAAATCGTTTATAGAGATATACATGGTCTACTGGTCACATGTGTTGAATTCCTCCGATATCCATGCCTCATTAATTTTTAGAAATGTGAGGTAGTCAACACTGTCGTGAGCTAGGCGAATGCGCTTATCGGTCACGATCCCCCCTGCTGAGGTGAACGTCCTTTCGTACAGGACACTGTACGAGGGGCAAGCCAACAGTTCCATTGCAAATTGGGCAAGCTCTAGCCAGAGGTCAAGCCTGCCAACCCAATAGTCCAGGGGTTCATCACTCCGCAGAGCGTCCACATCACCTGTTAACCCGATGTAGTCGGACACCTGTCGGTCTAGGCGTTCCCTGATGCTGGATCCGGATGAGACCTGTCGATGGGTCGGCTGAAAGAATGACCTCATATCAGAAGTCACCAACACATCTTTAAACTGCCCTCTTCTTGCAGGCGCTGTTGGATTGGTACCCGCAACTCTTTCTCTGGGAGTGGGAATTGCTCCTCTGCCAGCGCACGCAAAAGCAGAATGCAGCATTTCTCGAAGCAAGGCCTGGAAGTTCTCCATTCTGACAGCCCTTTGTGACGGTGGTAACATTTCCACCATTTTGAGTTTGTACCGGGGGTCTAAGTATGTTGCCACCCAGTACTGGTACTTGACCTTTATGCTTTTTATACGAAGGCCCCCATTTGCACTAAACTGGAAGCGGTGTGGTGGCCTGGCTCCTGCACATCGTCCAGGATAATGTCGTCCTCCTCGTTCTCCTCTCCCCATCCACGCACAACAACAGGGATCCCAGAAAGGTTTAAAGCATGCTCTTTTTGCTCCTACTCATCCGCCCCGGCACCATCCTCCTCTGACTCCTCTTCAGACTCTTGTTGTTGACTTGTCTCAGATAGAGTAGCCCCCCCTGTGAATTCATCCAGCATTGCGACTTCCTCATCTTCCTGCTCCTCCATGGCTTGATCAATGACACGACACAATGCATGCTCCATAAAGAAGGCATAAGGTACCATGTCACTGATGGCGCCATGGCTGCGACTGACCAGTTTGGTGATCTCATGAAATGGCCGCAAAAGTCTGCATGCATCACTGGCACAGTGAAAAAAAACCCAGCTCCCCAGAACCTGCTCTGCCGCAGAGTTCATACAGGTAGACATTAACTGCACGTTTCTGCTGAAGCAGCCTATCAAGCATATAGAAGGTTGAGTTCCATTGCGTTGGGCAATCGCAAATAAGACGTCTGATCGGCAGATTGTGTCACCGCTGAAGGTCAGCAAAGCGAGCCATGGCCGTGTAAGATCTTCTGAAATGGGCCGAGATTTTCCTTGCCTGCCGCAAGATGTCAAGGACCCCAGGGTATTTGACAATGAATCACTGCACGACCAAGTTTAAGACGTGTGCCATGCAAGGCACGTGTGTAATTTTGCCCTGTTTCAATGTGCTAAGCAGATTGGCACCATTGTCACACACCACTTTACCAACTGTCAAATTGAGTGGTGTTAGCCACTGATCTGCCTGTGAACGCAAAGCTGAAAAGGAGTGCAGGGCCAGTGTGGCTCTTGGCTTCCAAGCACAAAAGGCGCAGCACAGCATGGCAATGTCTCACCTGACATGCTGAATAGGTTCTGGGGAGCTTGGGTGGCGCAGCGGAAGAGACGCTAGCAGCGGAAAAGGAGGAGTCAGCCGAGGAGGAGAGGGAGGAGGATGGAGTAGGAGGAGGAGAAGAAGAGCCAGGCCTGCATGCAATCCATGGCGGTAAAACCAAATCTACACGGGTGCCACGGGTTACATGCTTGACGGCCGTCAGAAGGTTCACCCAGTGGGCAGTAAAAGTGATATACCTTCCCTGCCCATGTTTGCTAGCCCACGTGTCTGTGGTCAGATGTATCTTGGCACCAACACTGTGTGCCAGAGATACATTCACTTGACGCGGAACATGGACATATAGCTCTGGGATGCCCTTCTGTGAGAAATACTTCCTTCCTGGGACCTTCCATTGTGGTGTTCCAATGGCCACAAATTTTCGAAAGGCCTCCGAGTCCACCAGTTTATATGGCAATAGCTGGCACGGTATCAGTTCTGACAAGCCAGCCGTCAACCAATGGACAAGAGGTTTATGGGGCGTCATAATTTTTTTACGCTCAAACATTTGGCCCACGAAGCCTGCCTTTTTGCAGAAAAACGTGAGGATGGCATGATGGAAGGTGGAGTGGAGAACAATTGTGAGGAGAGAGGAGAAGGAGAAGATGAGGCTGGACGGTGAGAGCCTAGAGTGTGGCTTTGTGGGTTCCGTTGCTCCCACTGGGCTCGGTGATGGGAGCTCATGTGCCTTCTTAAGGCGGTCGTCCCTAGGTGAGTGTTGGGCTTGCCGCGACATATGAATTGATTGCAAAGATTGCAGATGGCAAAACTAATGTCAGCAGCGGGCACGTTAAAAAAAAGCACACACTGCCGAGCCATGTGCCGGCGTCCTGGGAGCACCAGATATGACCGTACATGGTTGATGCCTCGCTCCTGATACATTAGCAGTCTGCTTTGTCCCTCCTGTGCAATCTAAGTTCTGCCTGCTTCTCCTCCCTAACTGCTGGTCCATATCTCCCTCTTAACTCCCCTCCTCTCTTGTGGGCACCCACGTGACATCACTAGACACATCATCATCAACGTCACCTTCCCCACCGCTATAATTAGAGATCTCGGAGTAGGCAGCAACACCGTAGACAAACCTCCTCCTTGGGCTGATCTGGGTACTGTCGTCAGACTGGTGAGTGGCGGTTGTTGCTTCCTCCTCTTCCTGATCCAATGCCAAGAGTGGCTGCGCATCGGAAATTTCTTGATATAGATCGGAAAAGAATTCCTGTGACTCAAGTGGAAGGTATATGGTGGTGGTGTTTTTGGTGGTAGTGTCTTTGGGGGTGCACACAGCAGAGAGTGAGGAAGAGGGTGCAGATCGAGAGGATGAGGAGGGTGCAGAAGAGTAAGGCTGAGTGAGCCACTCAACCCAGTCTGGTGCATCCTTTGATGTAAGCGCATGCACCTTCTGCAATTTGCCACTTTGGCTCAAGCCTGTTGCTCCTGCCCTAGCCCTACCACCCCTGCGAAAGGGCCTGCCTCTTCCTCTGCCTGTCATTTTTTAAATGACCCTGTGACAAAAGTCTCTAGAGAAGTGCAGTATGTATGTGTAAGAAGGTATATAACACCCCGCTTCAATCTTTCGTTTTTGGGGGCCACTGGTCTATCACACCAGTTATAATACTTTTTTTATTGCGTTTGTCACTCTTTGTAGTATCGCTGCAGAACCACTCAGCAGTCACAATGCCGCACAGTGGAAATGCACTATACTATGCTTTCTATATGTGCAAGTATTTTATACGTGTATTACACACCTATATACTGCACACCAAATAGTACACCTATACCAGTCCTTAAAAGGACCTTTGTGGACCTAGTAGCTAGTGATTTGCAGACTGTCCCTCAGTCCCTACACTGATAAAAGACAGCTGCAGAAACGAGCAGTAATCTGCAGCATAGCAGTGCACCAGCACCCTATATACTGTACACCTATACCAGTCCTTAAAAGGACCTTTGTGGACCTAGTAGTAATAGCTATCTAGTGATTAAACCGACTGTCCCTGCTCCACACAGCGTCCTGTCCCTACACTGACAAAAGACAGCTGCAATCACCAGCACAGCAGTGCACTGAACCCTATACACTGTACTACACCTATACCAGTCCTTAAAAGGACATTTGTGGACCTAATAGCTAGTGATTTGTGTCACTACAGTCTCGCCCTGCTGCACACAGCAACCTCTCCCTACACTGGCAAAAGACAGAATGTAAAATGGCCACCAGATTAGGTCTATTTCTAAGGTAGGGGGAATGTCCAATTGTCCATGTGCTGAAATGTCTCAATTGGCTGTTCTGTACCCCATGATGGATGTGTCATCATGGGTCAAAGTTCTTTCACACTGTAAACACATATGTCCGCCAGGCGAACAGCGGCAATAGTCCTCTGGTTTGATGAATCGCGAACACGCAAAATTTGCAGAAAACCGACCACCGGGCGAACCGTGAGGCCATCCCTAATACTGGAGTGTAAAAACCCCTTGTCACTGTTAGAGTAATTGAGATTAAAGAGTCCCAGTAAAAAAGGACCACAAATGTATCATGTAAGTTTGAATGACAGAAACCACATCACACATATGAGAAAGTTCTTACTTATAAGTGCACTGGAGTAGAGATTCTCTACTCCAGTGCACTTATAAGTAAGAACTTTCTCATATGTGTGATGTGGTTTCTGTCCTTCATACTTACATGATACATTTGTGGTCCTTTTTTTACTGGGACTCTTTAATCTTAATTACTCTAAGCCCTTGTACACACAATCTGAGATTCTGACAGAATGTGTCCGATCGGAGCGTTTTGTCGGATATTCCGACTGTGTGTGGTCTGCATCAGACTGTTTCTGTCTGAATATCCGTCGGACCAAATTTTCCAAATTGCCGGAAATATTTTCCGTCAAACTGGTCCGATCGGATATACTCTGATCATGTGTAGAGAATTCCGATCGGACAAAGTGCCACGCATGCTCAGATCAAATTCCTACATCAAAGCTATTGGCTACTAGCGTGAACGTAGTCCCATCGTAACAAAATTACGTCATCACGTTCTGAAAGATCGGATTTTCCGACAACTTTGTTTGACCGTGTGTATGCAACAGTTTCGGACAAAATCCGACGGATTTGGTTGTCGGAATCTCTGATCGTGTGTACAAGGGCTAACAGTGACAAGAGGTTTTTACACTACAGTTTCTTTATTTTACTGTTAAACATACATACATATATATATATATATATATATATATATATATATATATATATATATATATATATATATATATATATATATATGCTCGTGCAAACATGGAGGGGTACATACGTGCAAGTATTATAAGTATTTATCATTTTTCATACTTTTTTCCAATATATATTTCCTGTGCACATTACAATATACAGTGGTGTGAAAAAGTGTTTGCCCCCTTCCTCATTTCCTGTTCCTTTGCATGTTTGTCACACTTAAGTGTTTCGGAACATCAAACCAATTTAAACAATAGTCAAGGACAACACAAGTAAACACAAAATGCAATTTGTAAATGAAGGTGTTTATTATTAAAGGTGAAAAAAAATCCAAACCATCATGGCCCTGTGATTGCCCCCTAAACCTAATAACTGGTTGGGCCACCCTTAGCAGCAACAACTGCAACCAAGCGTTTGCGATAATGTGCAATGAGGCTTTTACAGCGTCCTGGAGGAATTTTGGCCCACTCATCTTTGCAGAATTGTCCTAAATTCAGTTACATTAGAGGGTTTTCGAGCATGAACGGCCTTTTTAAGGTCATACCACAACATCTCAATAGGATTCAGGTCAGGACTTTGGCTAGGCCACTCCAAAGTCTTCATTTTGTTTTTCTTCAGCCATTCGGTGGTGGACTTGCTGGTGTGTTTAGGATCATTGTCCTGCTGCAGAACCCAAGTTCGTTTCAGCTTGAGTACACGAACAGATGGTCGGACATTCTCCTTCAGGATCTCTTGGTAGACAGCAGAATTCATAGTTCCTTTTATCACGGCAAGTCTTCCAGGTCCTGAAGCAGCAAAACAGCCCCAGACCATCACACTACCACCACCATATTTTACTGTTGGTATAATGTTCTTTTTCTGAAATGCAGTGTTCCTTCTACGCCAGATATACTTGGACACACACCTTCCAAAGAGTTCCACTTTTGTCTCATCGCTCCACAGAATGTTGTCCCAAAAGTCTTGGGGACCATCAAGATGTGTTGTGGAGAAATTGAGACGAGCTTTGATGTTCTTTTTGCTCAGCAGTGGTTTTCTCCTTGGAACTCTGCCATGCAGGCCATTTTTGCCCAGTCTTTTCCTGATGGTGGAGGCATGAACGCTGACCTTAACTGAGGCAAGTGAGGCCTGCAGTTCCTTGGACGTTGTTGTGGGGTCTTTTGTGACCTCTTGGATGAGTCGTCGCTGCGCTCTTGGGGTAATTTTGGGCGGCCGGCCACTCCTGGGAAGGTTCACCACTGTTCCATGTCTTCGCCATTTGTGGATAATGGCTCTCACTGTGGTTCGCTGGATTCCCAAAGCTTTGGAAATGGCTTTATAACCCTTTCCAGACTGATAGATCTCAATTACTTTCTTTCTCAATTGTTCCTGAATTTCTTTGGGTCTCGGCATGATGTGTAGCTTTTAAGGATCTTCTGGTGGACCTTACTGTGTCAAGCAGCTCCTATTTAAGTGATGCCTTGATTGTGAACAGGTGTGGCAATAATCAGGCCTGGGTGTAGCTATTGAAATTGAACTCAGGTGTGGACAACCACAGTTATAGTATGTTTTAACAAGGGGGGCAATCACTTTTTCACACAGGGCCATGATGGTTTGGATTTTTTTTCACCTTTAATAACAAACACCTTCATTTACAAATTGCATTTTGTGTTTACTTGTGTTGTCCTTGACTATTGTTTAAATTGGTTTGATGTTCCGAAACACTTAAGTGTGACAAACATGCAAAGGAACAGGAAATGAGGAAGGGGGCAAACACTTTTTCACACCACTGTATATCATATATTGGTGCATTTATCTACTTATTTACACTTCCGTACCCAGTGTACTCTGCACTAAAAAAATCTAAGAAAATAATATATGTTTTTTCCTTCCTCTGTTCTTTGACCCGGCATTTTATTTTCAGCCCCAGTGTTTCCCTTCTAAGTGGCTTCTTGTTTGCAATTTTTTCCCTGTTATTTTCCCTTTTTAGGGGTTCTCCAGGGTGGCCCCCTTTTGGATTTCCTGTTTTTTGGACTTCCTTTTGGCCTTTACAATTTACAGAAGGTCTCTGGTACACCTGCACTGTGCAACGCCACCTGCCCTTTCCCTCTACCTCTCTTCATGTGCCTTGAACACTGGCAAAATTAACTACTCATACGAGGCCACCTACAGTATCTTGTTTTTAATTAACAATTATTCTGGGATATTTTGACCCTGCTACAAGTTCTGTGAGTATTATTTGTAATCCTTTTTTGCAATCTATTGTTTTTACCCTTACTATTGTACTTGTTTGGTTATCTCCTGGCTCTAACATCGTGTCCTCCGTTATTCAATAGATTCCATGTTAATGTTGTATCTACACCCCTGAAGAAGGAGATGTTTTATTAAGCTCGGAAACACGTAGGATGACTACATCTACATGGATTATATATAAACTTGTGTGGTTAAGATTGTTATCAACAGTGTCTCTATAACTGTACCCAGAGATATACCTTTTATGTATATTGTACATTACTTTCTTGTCTGTTTTATGTAATAAAATGCAATATTTAAAGGGGAAACACTGCGCTATGACAAACAAATACTAAAAATTTTCAAAACAGCTGCCAACACTTCAAACAAACAAAGTTCGGTGAATATAAAGTAACAAATAGTGTAGCGCTGGATGTGTGTGAAGGAACCGTACATAAATAAATTACGTGGTTACAAAAAACAAAATGTGAATATATTGAAAATACAACATAAAAACTGTGGATACTAAAAAGTGTTAATAACTAAATAGTGAGTCCCAGTGAGAAAAGTCCACATATATTAAGTGGTGCACAAAGGTTGTGATAGATCTTCCTCACAAGGAAATCAGTCCATCCTCTCTGGTAAGAGTATTTTATCTATTCTTTGAAACTACTTCAGACAAGCCGTTATCCTTGGTTTCACTTCATCTGTGGACTCCCTGATTTCCTTGTAACGAAGATCTATCACAACATTTGTGCACCACTTAATATATGTGGACTTTTCTCACTGGGACTCACTATTTAGTTATTAACACTTTTTAGTATCCACAGTTTTTATGTTGTATTTTCAGTATATTCACATTTTGTTTTTGTAACCACATAATTTATTTATGTACAGTTCCTTCACACACATCCAGTGCTACACTGTTTGTTACTTTATGTAATAAAATATTTTGATTGTTTTCCAATCAAGTTGTACGTGCCTTTAAAATCCACCTCCAGGGGATTTCTCTTTTTATAAACCATGACACCTAATAAAGGTTTTTTTTGGTTAAAGAAATACTTACCTGTGTGTTTTACTTCAAAAAGGACAGTTTATTTGTGAGTAGGCAGGTACCTTTCAAAAATACAAAATCAAATTAACAAGGGGCACAAAAACAACCTCCTCGAGATTACAAAATTAAACAATAAAATAAAAATATAATAATGGTGTTGCGGTAAGTTGACACACAAAACACACCGACAAAAATTACGAAGATGAGCAAAATGTCAAAAAAAGGAGATCTTGATTAAAAAAGAAACCACAAAATTTAAACTAAAAATAAAATAAAAAATGATTGGGGAGATCTGGCGAATAAAAATATTGTATTCATGAAATGAGGAAAAAGAAATAAGTTTGGGAGAAGTGTGTGTGAATATGAGCAGCAAAACAACTTCATTCTTGTAGCATTATAAAGAAAAAGAGAATGCGCTGCTTTAAAGAATTTTTAACAATGCAGCGTGACGAATGTGCTAGATCGATTAGGGCGGTAGTTTTACCTGACCGAGCGCTTCCGTCTCAGAATTTATTCTGAGCATGCGTGGCACTTTGTCTGTCGGACAAGGCTACACACGACTTCAAACTTTGTTGGTCGGAAATTCGGACGGAAAAAGTCAGATGGAGCCCACACACAGTGGGATTTTCTGACACAATGGTCCGATTGGACATTTTCCGTCGGAATTTCTGACCGTGTGTACAAGGCATTAGTCTAATCAGGACCAGTCTCCTCAATGAGTCCTATCATGAAACTCTTATATAGTTCATGTAAGAAATGACAATAAAGTCAGTGCAGTCTCTATATAGGAGATAGCATGGTGTAATCCTCTTTCAAGGCTCAGATGTAAACATAACTCCACACATTATAATGACAGATGTGCATCCGGAAAGGTAATGGGTACTCTTACCCCAGGGTGTGTTCCCATACACCAGTGGTGGTGAGTCAGTCAAGCATGGAATGATACTCCATGATGGATCTTCCAGCCAGGATTCCTATAGACCAGGTAAGGTGTGACGGGTAAGGTGTGTTTACCATCTGAGCCTTGAAGGAGGATTACACCATGCTATCTCCTATATAGAGACTGCACTGACTTTATTGTCATTTCTTACATGAACTATATAAGAGTTTCATGATAGGTCGACTCATTGAGGAGACTGGTCCTGATTAGACTAATATTTTAGGTGTGCTCACTGGATGGACATTAATATATTTTGTTTATATATGTGACTATGATATGTCCGTATGAGATCCCTCTCTCCTTTTTTTGTTAATGTACACATTTTAATATATTCCCATATATTTCATTCACGTACACATGTAGGCCCCTTTCACACTGGGGCAATGCGGGCGTCGGTGGTAAAGCACCACTATTTTTAGTAGTGCTTTACCATTGTTTTAGTGGCGGAATGCAGCTGCTAGCGGGGCAGTTTTAAGTGGCGGTGAAGGCCAGAGACCCTTTACTTAATCGCAAGCTTACTGTCACAGAGTTTGTGCGGGCCTTGGGGACAGTCAGAGACAGCTAGGCAGAGCAACCCCAACAGGAGGGTAGAATTAGACCCATATCTGCATGCAGCAGGTCACAAGTACGCAGGGTGCCCATCCTTTGACTATCACCGCTCATTTTCAGCCAAGGCAGCAGCCAGACTCAAGGGGATCCTTTACCTCCCATCTTTTAGTGTTTCTCTTCCAGGTAAAGACCCTGACTAAATCCTTAAATTAAGATGTGCCAGCTATAGCAGATCTGCCCATGGGAGTCGAATTTCTCACAAATTGGAATGGCATGCCAATGTGTATTCCCTAAGCATCTCTCTCTTCATCTCAGGTAGGCATGGTCACCACAGCTCCACAGGTCCTCGCCTCAATTTTTGGCCAAATTGGGTTTATAGGGCCATGTCCGTCAGAAATCCTCTTGATTCCTGGGTTCAGTTAGCCCTTCTCTTTGTTCCACCTCTACCCCATTGTCGCAGCAGCTCAAGTCTGGTGCAACAACTTGGCAGGACAAACAGTGACGTTCGCCACAGACAACCAAGCCACAGCCAGTATTATGAATAAAGGAGGTCCTAGTAGCCTGCCATCATGGCCTTCCTGCGCAGGCTGGTGCCACTATCCCCACAGCACCAATCTAACGTCCTATGCGTCCACATCCCAGACAAACGCAATAATCTGGCCAACGCACTACCCGTTAACTTTGCTTCGTTATTTTTTGCAGGAACCTGGAACCGACCCGACCATGTCTCTTATCCAACACTGGTCGTAGCTAACCTCGGATTCAAACAACACTTTCACAACGCTACCTGCCTTATTAATCTTTCACTATCTCACAACACCCAAAAGGCCTACCGTGCAGCCTAGAGGTTCTATGTCAGGTTACTAGCCTCAAACCCCAGAGCAATACCAAGAGTTCTCCATCACATCCTGGTCTTCATATTATGCCACCACACACAGTTGGCATTGTCACACAATACCTTAGTCCCCACTCAGCTGACATCCAGTATTTCATCCCCTTATGAGATCCTAACAAACCATCTTGTTTGCCGCCCATACGGTCAAGACCATGTTGTGTGGTATTCACAGGCAATGACCCCAAATCAGTATCAAACGGCTACCTGTCACCAGTGCCATATTCCGAGACGCCCCAGTGAATACTGTCACCATCCCACTTGTAAAGTGTTACGTAGACGCCACCTCACACGCCATCAGACTTACTTCATCTTGCTCCTCAGGGTGTCCAAAACACAATAGTCCAGTCCAGGGGTTGACATCAAGCCTTTAAAAACTCTCAAAGCCTGGTGCCCCGTGTCCATCCTAGATCAATTTTTGGCCCATATGTTTGATCCCTCGCAGGACAGCCCATTACTACCGTTCCCGATTAGTACCCCAGGCAGCAACCAGTTCATTAGTCACGTCAGGTTCCTTTTGAGCAAATTAGGCCAGGACCTTGGTCATTTTCTTGGACATTCTTTCGCATTGGAGCAGCATTAGCAGCCTCACGAAACGGGGTCCCAGTCCACGTGATCAAAGATGGGCGGGCGGGAATCCACCTGCTTTACTCGATACATCTCCAATCCACAAGTAGAAATGTCCTGAGCCTTCAGCAACTTTGCCCCGCAGGTGTCTTGTTGTACATAAATGAATAATTACCTCCCTAAACCAAGTCTTTTGCGGCCTTCTCTTGGCATATCACCCAGCAGACCAGGGCTCACCGCCCAGCTCACCAGGGCTTACCTTACAGCAGACCAAGGGAACAATTCAGGTCTATTTTATGTTGTTAGTCTTGTGACGTGTTTATGTGTTCTTTCATATCTCTTAGAGCGGAGGGCTCCGACCATATATTAAAAAAAACAGGGGTGGAGAGCACAAGGGCTGGAGAGTAATGGGGGGGTACAAAGAGCAGGGGGAGTGGAGAGCAATGGGGGGAGTTTGAGAGCACCAGTGGGGGCCAGAAAGAACAGAGGTGGAAAGCACGGGGAACTGGAGAGCACTGGTAGGGTTGGAGAACACATGGGTGGGGGCAAAATGCAGGGGGGGGTGGAGAGTACAGGGGTGGGGAGTGGAAAGTGCTGGGGGAGCCAAAAAGAACAGGGTGGAGAGCACGGGGGGTAGAGAGCACTGGGGGGCCAGAAAGAACAGAGTTGGGGAGAATGGGGGGCTGAAGAGCACTGGGGTGGGGGCTGGAGAGTGATGGGGAGAGCTGGAGAGCACTGGGGGGGGCAAAAGAACAGAGGGGAGAGCACTGGGGGAGTGGAGAGCACTGGGGGGGGAAGAACAGGGGGAGAGTACTGGGGGTAGTGGAGAGCACGGGGGAGATGAGAGCACTGGGGGGAGAACAGGGGGAGAGCACTGGGGGAGTGGAGAGCACTGGGGGAAGAACAGGGGGAGAGCACTAGGGGGAAAGAACAGGGGAGAGCACTGGGTGAGTGGAGAACACGTGGGGGGAAGAACAGGGGGGAGAGCACTGGGGTGAGTGGAGAGCACTGGGGGGAAGAACAGGGGGGAGAGCACTGGGGGGGAGAACAGGGGGAGCACTGGGGAGAGTGGAGAGCATTTGGGGGGAAAGAACAGGGGGGAGAGCACTTGGGGGGGGGGGAACAGGGAGGAGAGCACTGGGGGGAAGAATAGGGGGGAAGAGCACTGGGGGGAGTGCAGAGCGCTGGGGGGAGAACAGAGGGGGAGGGCACTGGGGGAGTGGAGAGCACTGGGGGGTAGAACAGGGGGAGTGCACTGGGAGGGAGCATTGGAGGAAGGGGAGAGCACTGGGAGGGACAGGGGGAGAACACTGGGGGGAGTGGAGAGCACTGGGGGGAGAACAGGAGGGAGAGCACTGGGGGGAGAACAGGAGGGAGAGCACTGGGGGGAGAACAGGAGGGAGAGCACTGGGGGAGAACAGGAGGGAGAGCACTGGGGGGAGAACAGGAGGGAGAGCACTGGGGGGAGAACAGGAGGGAGAGCACTGGGGGAGAACAGGAGGGAGAGCACTGGGGGGAAAACAGGGGGGAGAGCACTGGGGGAGAACAGGGGGGAGAGCACTGGGGGGAACAGGGGGGAGAGCACTGGGGGAGGGGAGAGCATGGGGGATAGGGGGAGAGCACTGGGAGGAGTGGAGAGCAACGGGGGGAAGAGCACTGGGGGGAGAACAGGAGGGAGAGCACTGGGGGAGAACAGGAGGGAGAGCACTGGGGGGAAAACAGGGGGGAGAGCACTGGGGGAGAACAGGGGGGAGAGCACTGGGGGGAACAGGGGGGAGAGCACTGGGGGAGGGGAGAGCATGGGGGATAGGGGGAGAGCACTGGGAGGAGTGGAGAGCAACGGGGGGAAGAGCACTGGGGGGACAGGGGGGAGAGAACTGGGGGTAGAGCACTGGGAGGAGTGGAGAGCAATGGGGGGAGACCATTGGGGGGAACAGGGGGGAGAGCACTGGGGGGAAGAACAGGGGGGCAACAGAGGGGGAGAGCACTGGGGGAGTGCAGAGCACTGGGGGGAGAACAGAGGGGGAGAGCACTGGGGAGTGCAGAGCACTGGGGGGAGGGCACTGGGGGAGTAGAGAGCACTGGGGGGTAGAACAGGGGGAGTGCACTGGGAGGGAGCATTGGAGGGAGGGGAGAGCACTGGGAGGGACAGGGGGAGAACACTGGGGGGAGTGGAGAGCACTGGGGGGAGTGGAGAGCACTGGGGGGAGAACAGGAGGGATAGCACTGGGGGAGAACAGGAGGGAGAGCACTGGGGGGAGAACAGGAGGGAGAGCACTGGGGGGAGAACAGGGGGGGGAGCACTGGGGGAGAACAGGGGGGAGAGCACTGGGGGGAACAGGGGGGAGAGCACTGGGGGGAACAGGGGGGAGAGCACTGGGGGAGGGGAGAGCATGGGGGATAGGGGGGAGAGCACTGGGAGGAGTGGAGAGCAACGGGGGAAGAGCACTGGGGGGGACAGGGGGGAGAGAACTGGGGTAGAGCACTGGGAGGAGTGGAGAGCAATGGGGGGAGACCATTGGGGGGAACAGGGGGAGAGCACTGGGGGAAGAACAGGGGGGAGAGCACTGGGGGGGAAGAACAGGGGGGGGACAGGGGGGAGAGCACTGGGGGGAGAACAGGAGGGAGAGCACTGGGGGGAGAACAGGGGGGAGAGCACTGGGGGAAACAGGGGGGAGAGCACTGGGGGGAACAGGGGGGAGAGCACTGGGGGAGGGGAGAGCATGGGGGATAGGGGGGAGAGCACTGGGAGGAGTGGAGAGCAATGGGGGGAGACCATTGGGGGGAACAGGGGGGAGAGCACTGGGGGAAGAACAGGGGGGAGAGCACTGGGGGGGAAGAACAGGGGGGGACAGGGGGGAGAGCACTGGGGGGAACAGGGGGGAGAGCACGGGGGAGACCATTGGGGGAACAGGAGGGATAGCATTGGGGGGAGAACAGGAGGGAGAGCACTGGGGGGAGAACAGGGGGGAGAGCACTGGGGGGAGAGCACTGGGGGGAACAGGGGGGAGAGCACTGGGGGGAACAGGGGGGAGAGCACTGGGGGAGGGGAGAGCATGGGGGATAGGGGGGAGAGCACTGGGAGGAGTGGAGAGCAACGGGGGAAGAGCACTGGGGGGGGCAGGGGAGAGAGAACTGGGGTAGAGCACTGGGAGGAGTGGAGAGCAATGGGGGGAGACCATTGCGGGGAACAGGGGGGAGAGCACTGGGGGAAGAACAGGGGGGAGAGCACTGGGGGGGAAGAACAGGGGGGACCAGGGGGGAGAGCACGGGGGGGGGACAGGGGGGAGAGCACGGGGGAGACCATTGGGGGAACAGGAGGGAGAGCATTGGGGGTAGAGCACTGGGGGGGAACAGGGGGGAGAGCACTGGGAGGAGTGGAGAGCAATGGGGGGAGAGCACTGGGGGGAGTGGAGAGCACTGGGATGATGGCTATAGAAGTATGGGGAGAGCTGGAGAGTTGGGGGCAGCAAGAACAGGGGAGGAAAGAACTGTGGGGGGGCAGAGAGTGTGTTGGTGGAGGAGAGCACTGGGGGGGCAGGAAAGTGTGGTGGTGGAGGAGAGCGCTGGGGGGCAGGGAGCACAACGTGAACTGGGGACAGTAAAATAAGTTGGATAGGAGAATCGGCAGGGGGGCCCCTGCATCCCCCACCCCGCCAATCCTCCTATCCAGGCACTGTGGCACACAGGGCGGGCTGTACCTACAATATCTCCTCTATGGATCACAGCGCTGGTTGGCTCTGTGTTCGGCGCCCGCTCTGTATCATGGCCCCGCCTCCTAAGACCTGCTCATGTGATAGGTGGAAAGTTGATTCTATCTACTATCACATGAGCCGGTCTGAGGGGGCGGGGCCATGTTACAGATCAGCCGCCGAACACAGAGCCAGCCAGCACTGTGATTCGCAGGAGAGAGCGTAGGATGCAGCCGCAACTAAAAGTGGCCCCAGGGCAGGCAGCCTACCGGGAAATCTCCTGGTATCTCGGTAGGCCAGTCCAGCCCCGGATACAGTTCTATCCATTATAAGACTTTTTGGAACATACTGACAGAACCATTTAAAAAAGCCTTCAACTCTCTGGCTAACACTCGATCGGTGCCCTCAGACCTTCTCACCGCACACATTATGGTTCTTCACAAACCCAACAAGGACACCACAGAGTGCTCCAGCTACAGGCATATTTCTTTTTTTTTAATACAAACGTTTTTATTAGGTGAGAAACAGAATACACAGTAGTGCACATATACACAGCTTGCAGTGGCATTGTACAGAGTTACATTAACACTCCAATGACATAATGAGGAACAATATCCAGAGAAAATATACAAAAAAAAAAGATTTAGAACAGTGCTATAGAGCCAGTCAAACGTAAACTGTCATCAGAGAGGTCGTATGTAATTGTTCTAGAAGTACCATGCTAAGACCTTCAGGGTGACTGTGTAAGTTAAGATAAAAACACATTAAATATTCAATAATAACAACAACTGACCGTAGCAAAGAAAAGAAAAAAAATCCCTTCTTTCATAAACTTCAGCCCCACAACGACTGGTATAGGACCAATCTCGGAAAATAGAAAATGTGCGGAGATTCGGTGGACTAGGTAACCAGAACAGGGTCTTTAAAACTGCTATGTCCCAAAAACAAGGCCCAGTGTTATCTCATCTAGGGATCCACCTGCGGGGGAAGGGGAGGAAGTACCAACCCCTCCGCCCCCAAGCCGAGCGGCCAAGTTGCCCACTTGGCAGTGTGAATGTGCATAGAGTCCAGTAGCGTATGATGGATCCGTTCCATAAGGCGGATAGATTCCATCCTTCTAATTACCTGAGCCCAGGGAACCGAGGGCGAGCGCCAATGTAACGCCACCGCCCAATGAATGGCGCTAAATAGGGTATTAATCAATCTCTGGGAGGATCTGGTAGTCCCCGGGAGGGATGCAAAAAGTAGACAGTGTGCTGCCGTCAGTTCCACATTAGCCCCCACTATGGTGGTAACCAATGTCGAGGCTTGATCCCAGACAGGTCGAAGTAGGGGACAGCTCCAGAATATATGGAGTAGTGTGCCGGGCTCCAGGCAACCCCTAAAGCACCCGTCAGGGACCGAAGGAAAAAATTTATGTACCCTCACTGGGGTGAGGTACCAACGTGTGTGTAATTTCACTACTGTGTCCTTAATAGCCATGGACCGGGAACATCTATGCATATTCCGGAGCATGTCCAGCCAATCCTCAAGAGAGAATTCGGTGGACAGGTCAGCTTCCCACAATCCCATGGCTCTAGATTTCTCAGGTAGTTGAGTTTCCAATAAGAGCTTATATATCATAGAGATAGTGCCTCTATCTCTGGAATGTCGATAACATAGTGATTCAAATTGCACCCTAGAGGGGTCACTAGCTACACAATAGTGCGATTGGAAAAAATGGCGAATTTGCAGGTATTTATAGAATTCCCCCCTCGGAATCTCGTGGCTCCTCTGGAGCTGCAAAAAGGACATAAAGCGTGGGCTATCATTGCAGAGAGCTCGGAGGGTGACCAGCGACTTCCGAATCCACCAGCTAAAAGAGCCGGGGGACTCGAATGCCAGGGGGAATCTCCTATCGCCCAGAAAGGAGGCCAACCGGGGTCTGCTAGGTAGCAATCCAAATTTAGAGTGATAAAGGGACCACAGATAAAGGGAGCGGCTAACTATAGTGTTCAGGGGGGCTAGAACCCCTGGTCTCATCTCCCCCTGCCACAGGATGCCCGGGAGAAAATACGGGCGTATGGACTGGGTTTCAAAAATCAGCCACGGCACCCCACAATTAGTAGCGTGCCATTGGGCCGTTTGGGCCAACCTTGCTGCCAGGTAATATAACCAGATGTCTGGTAATCCCAGTCCCCCCTGGGGCAGGGGTCGATGTAACAGAAGTTTCCCAAACCTGGGCCTCTTATTCTGCCATATAAACGCATTAATGTCGCGTTGCAACAATGCGAGAGCTCGGCGTGGAACATACAGGGGGAGGGCCCTAAAAAAATAAAGTAATTTGGGCAGAATAGACATCTTAACCGCGACCACTCTCCCCATCAAGGGGATATGATAAGTGGACCATAGTTTTAGCCATCTCCTAACAGACGAAAAGGCCACAGGGAAATTAGCATTATAAGTGTCTGATAGTGTGGTGGCAAGATGGATCCCTAGATAATTCAGTGTATGTTTAGATACTAGGAGGCCAAATGTGTTTTGGAGATGTAAAATTTCGGGGGGGGTGAAGTTAACAGGAAGGGCTGAACATTTGGATAGATTCACTGCCAACCCCGAAAGTTTCCGAAAAGAGTCCAGGGTGTCGATGAGGTTGGGTAGCGAAATTAGAGGGTTGGGTAAAAACAAAAGGACATCATCCGCATATAGGCTAAGCTTATACTCCCCCTCCCCCTTCAGGTACCCCCCTATATTCGGGTTAGCAATAAGTGCTCTGGCCAGGGGTTCCAAAGCCAGGGCAAATATTAAAGGGGACAGTGGGCAACCCTGTCTGGTGCCCCTGCCCAAGGGGAACAGCTCCGAGGAACAGCCCGGGATCTTCACTCTAGATTGTGGGTGCAGATATAAAGCCTTAAATCCGTTGACAAAAGCTCCAGAAAACCCAAACTTAAGTAAAACCCTGTCAATGTAGGGCCATAAAACACTATCAAAGGCTTTATGTATATCCAGTCCCAGGATCAGGACTTTTTTGGAGAAAAGGTTGGCGTCCTGTACAACATTCAAGGCTAATCTAATGTTGTCCGTGATTTGCCTATCTGGTATAAATCCCGTTTGTTCCGGGCCCACCAGAGTACCAACTATAGGGGCCAGTCTGTTTGCTAATAATTTTCCTAAAATCTTGACATCATTATTCAATACCGAAATGGGCCTATAATTTTGGGGCAGGGTGTGATCTTTATTTGGTTTGGGGATTAACGTCATATTGGCATGAAGCATTTCATCCGGGATAGCATGACCTTGTAAAATCTGGTTAAAAAGCTTCGTCAACTTGGGGGCCAGGACTTGGGTAAATTTTTTAAAATATAATGAGGTAAATCCATCCGGGCCAGGGGCCGTGGAGGATTTAAGGGATTTCATAGTGGCTATAACCTCTTGTTCGGAAAAAGGGGCATTTAGGGCTTGAAGTTGTGAGTCTGACAGTGATGGTAGGTTCACAGACTCTAACCACTGGTCCACATCCGGGGAGACAGGTTGGGAAGGAGGAGATAACAACTTCTGGTAGAATGTTTTAAAAATTTGAAGAACTTCTGTGGGGTGGGTGACTATGTGACCTGCATCGTTCCTTAATTTGTAAACATGGGGAGGCTGTAGGGATTGGTGAAGTTTGCGAGAGAACATACTGGAGGCCGTATTACTATGTAAGAGAAATTTAGCCTTAGACCAACGCAGTGCCTTTTCAGTATGACCCGAAAGGATCGTGTCCAACTCGGCTCTCTTTTGGTTAATTAACTGCATAGTGTCTAGCGAATGGGAAATAGAATGGGATTGGTATAATAGCTGTAAGTCATGGGTAAGGGAACGGATCTGTTCACCCCTCTGCCTTTTTTTGGAGACTGCGATCTCAATTAAGTGGCCCCGAAGGACCGCTTTATGAGCCGTCCATAGTGTTTGAGGGGAGATATCCCCAGTGTCATTAATTTGGAAGTACTCCTCTAGGAGGCCCACCACACGAGTGTAAATCTCCGGGTCCGTCAACAATGAGTCATTAAGCCTCCAAGAGGCTGCCTTGGGGGAAAGGCCAATGTGGGAGGTGTGGAATAAAACCACCTGGTGATCAGACCAGGGGCACGGGTGAATAGATGCGAGAGCCGAGTTAGCCAGCAATATAGGGGAAGTGTATATGTAATCTAATCTAGCATAGCTATCGTGGGGGTGGGAATAATGGGTATATTCCCTTACGCCAATATTCAGTGCCCTCCATGAATCAATAAGTTGCAATCTGTCTAACGAACGGCTCAGAAGCTTCGGAAAGGCCTTGGCACAATGAGTGGGTTTACTGCGGTCTAACGCGGGGTTGGCCACTAAATTAAAATCCCCCCCGCAATCAGATGAGGGGAGATATATCTGTCTAAGATTTTTAAAAATTGTTGGTAGAAAGTACCTTGTGCAGAGTTTGGAGCGTATAAATTAGCTACAGTCACCGCCTTACCCTGTATCAACCCTTGCAACACAATGAACCTACTATTTGGGTCCTTATACACATGTGATGGTTCGAACTGCAAAGTATTGCGGATAAATATGGCAACTCCCCTGGCCCTGGACTCAAAGGTGGTATAGTAGTGCAATCTGTATGACTTGTCAAAGAATTTAGGACAAGACGAAGAGGAGAAGTGAGTCTCCTGTAAAAGTATTATGTCTGCTCCCATATGCCTATATTGACGAAAAGCCTTCCTTCTCTTTTGGGGGGAATTAAAGCCCCTCACATTATGTGAGATTATCCGGAGACCCATGTCATGTGTTGTATGTGCACGCTATGCTGTACACCTCACCAAAGAAGTGTTGTACCCCATGCCAGAGTCCAGTGCCATGGGAGCCACCCTCCCATACAGTAGAAAAAATCATGAACCGAAGGCAATTAGGGCCAACTGTCCACCAATTAGAGAAGACAAAAATAGCGAACCAAGTTATCCATAGATCAGGGCAAGTGTTACGGTCAGTACAACCTAAGAACAAATAAACTGAGATAAAAACAAAAACAAAATAACTGTGGAGTCTGGGTGGAAAATCCAGCCAGACCAAAAGAATGTACACCTGGGACCCTAAGGCCCCAACATCCACCTGCTCCATTCACTCCCCGCCAACAAACAGTCCAAACAGGGAGCGGAGGACCAGTGTGGAGGGGGGAGAATCACAGCGCCAGAAAAAAAAGGAGATAAAATTATCCAGCGAAGGAACTATGGAACACACAAACAACAAAAAAAAAGAAAAATCGGCAAACATCTCCGGGGACAGGGAGACACCAGAGTCATATAGCAATTTTCTTCGGACAGCTTGCTCAAAGAGTGGGGAAAGGGGGAGGGATTCAAAGTATCCAGGTAGGATAGCTGAGGGAACCTGAACATATGCGTCATTGAAAACTGTCAAAAATCCGTGCAGGACAAACTAGGCAAATCCAAAAAAAGAAGAGAAAAAAAAAAAAAAAAAAAAAAAAGGTGATCACTCCTCAGGAAGAGGCTGAAGCCTGCGAGAGCGCCTGTCCCTATGGGGCGATGGAGTGGCCCAGATGGGAGACGGACGAGGAGACGGTGGGTGCCTTGGTGTTTGCTGTCTTTCCAACAGGCCCAACTTCATCAGGACTTCTCTACCCTCCAAAACCGTGGTGGCAACATGCGTGGAGCCATTATGCGGTACAATCAACTTAAACGGAAACCCCCAGCGATAACGCACCTGAGCTGTTTGTAGCGTAGAAGTAATTTCCTTCATCTGTCGCCGCTTTTCCAGCGTGGCCGGGGCGATGTCAGGGAAAATCTGCACAGCAATCCCATCCAGAAGGATACGTGGGGTGTTGCAGGAGGCTCTGAGGATTTCCTCCTTAATCAGGAAGTCCTTAAGGCACATAACAATGTCCCGTGGGGGCTTCTCTGGGGGCGGTTTAGGCCTCAAAGCCCTGTGCAGTCTGTCGCATATGAAGGATTCCTTAGGCTGGGTAGGAAGAAGCAGTTGAAAAAGCTTGGTGATCGCAGCCGGGAGATCTGTCACTGACTCAGGGATCCCCCGCACCCTCACATTGTTCCTCCTATTTCGGTTGTCCAGGTCTTCCAAATGATTCTGGAGCTGGACAACCGTGTCCCCCAACATCTCATGGTCCCTCCGTAGATCCGCATAAGCCAAATGGAGCTCATCATGCTTTACTTCTAGGAGGTCTGTCCTGTTCCCCAGGGCCGCTAACTCCTGCGAGAGCGTGCTAGTCGACTTCTGTAATTCCGCCTGGAATTTCCTGGCTAGTCGATCATACATGTGGGCAAGGCTGTCCTCTAGGTCAGCTTTAGTCAGCTGAGAGTCTCCCGTACCTGCCTGTGAGCCCGCTGCGCGCGGAGTCTCTGCATCCACGGAGGCCTGGGCGCCATCTTGGGACATCTCCTGCTTCTCACCGACACGAAGAAGATAGTTGGTCAAGGAGCGCTGAGCGGTTTTCCGCCTGCCCTTCTTAGCCGTCGGCATGCACGATTGGTCCCTCGGGCCGATGGGCTAGCTGTGGAGGCGATCGGCGAGCAAATTCGGCCCTGGGAGTGCTTTAGTATCTCCGCTGTCCCCGGAGCTCCTGTAACTAGCGACCTGCTCGCTCCGCGCCGCGCATGCGCCCTACAGGCATATTTCTTTACTGAACATGGACCTGAAGTTGCTAGCTAAAATCCTGGATAATATGCTAAGGCCACACCTAGACGCCATCATAGGTACTCAGGGCCGTTTTTAAGGCAGGGCAAAAGGGGCAGCTGCCCTGGGCCCTGTCATTGTTGTGGGGCCCAAAGCAGCTGCTTCATACTTGCCAACTATCCTGGTTTAAATTCCCTCATCTCTTGAGGTTTTAGTCCCAATATCTCAGTGCAAAGTGCTGCTACTAATACTGCCCAGCTCTGCCCTATGGTTGTGTACAGATGACTCACCTATAGACCCTGTGTTTACATCTAAATTACCGGCATTCATATGTAAATAGCAGCGGCCGACGGCATTGATATATCATGCCCCCTGGGATCATATCCACAGTAATCTCTAACAACCAATAAACAAGCAGAAATCATGTGCTGTAACCTCTAGTAACTAATCAGTGAGCGGTAATGATACACTGTAACCTCTGGCAACCAATTGTAATAGCTGCCTGATCTGATTCAGTAAACTGATTTTGAGTCTAGCTGCTATTAATTGTATGTCTCAGACCAGGTGGAGAGTAAAACTGCATGGGCGGGGGCCCCACGAAAAGTTTTGCTCAGGGTCCAATTAATGTTAAAGACGGCCCTGTAGGTACTGAACAAGTAGGCTTTATGTCAGGCAGGGAAGAGAAAGACAACATTATATAAGCACTCCTTCTCACACAAACATCACAATCCCGACACATGGAAAGTCTTCTCTTATCCACAGAGATGGAGAAGGCTTTCAACAGAGTCGCCTGGGACTTCATGTTCACAACCTGCAATCACATAGGACTTAATCCTCAGATGATGGCATGGATTACAGCACTATACCAAAGACCTTCGGCCAGAATAAAAATGAATGGAACCTTATCAGACAAAGTGGAGATACTGAATGGCACGAGGAAGGGCTGCCCCTTGTCCCCACTGCTATTCATTCTCTCCCTAGAACCATTCATTTGTACGGTAAATAAAGACAACTCGGTGAAAGGCATTTCTCTACATGACAGGGCATACAAGATGGCAGCATGCGCAGACAACCTCCTATTCTTTGTGACAAAACCACACATCGCACTACCCAATCTTATGAAATCCTTTGCCCATTATGGATTTGTCTCCAATCTCAAAATAAACCTATCAAAATCTGAGGCCATGAACATCAACCTGTCCGAGACTAATCTAGCCAGAACCCAAGAAAATTGTCCCTTCAAATGGGAGGGATCGGCACTAAAATACCTGGGAACATGGCTGACCCCTAAATTGTCAATGACTTATGACGCAAACTTCCCACCTTCAAATGATAGAAAAGGATTTAAAACTTTGGAACGCAGGTTACTTCTCATGGTGTTACCGATTAAATTACCTCAGAGGTTTTCTTAAAAAATTACACACCATACTCCTGACCTTCTTTTGGTCAAATAAAAAACCTAGGATCAAGTATGCAATTCCGACCAAACCTAAGGAATTAGGAGGGATGGGGCTTCCTGACTGCAGGAAATACTACATAGCGTCCCATTTAACAAGAATAGTGGACTGGCACTGCCACGGGGACCTAAAGACTGGGTATCCTTAGAGGATGGATTAAGTTCCTACCCCCTACTTTTTTCTCCATGGAACCCGGGACTCCAAAAAGACCAAAACATTAAAACAACATCCACTAATGGAAACCACAGTAAATATCTACTTAGAAGCGGCAAAACACCAAACAGGCACCTCCCTACTGAGCCCCCTAACACCACTAACAGACGATCAAGGCCGCGTACACACGCGCGGACTGTTCGCCCAACTTTGTCCGCTGAACAGTGTTTGGGCGGGCAGTCCGCTCGTGTGTGGGCTTTCAGCGGACAGTTTCAGCGGACAGTTTGACGAACAAGGTTTTTCGGAAATTCCGTAAAACTGTCCGCTGAAACCTTGTTTGAGCGAACAGTCCGCCCGTGTGTAGGCTTGTTCGACAAACTAAGTTCCGCGCATGCTCAGAAAGGCTTAACACGCCGAAAGTTATAATGCAGTGTATAGGATGTCGTATTTTTCGTCCCGTCGTACGTGCCGTTCACGTCATCGCGCATGGTTTCAGCAAACTGTTCGTTCGTCGTGTGTGGGCATGTCCGTCCATGCTAATTTTGAGCGGACTGTTTGCCGAAACTGTTTGACGGACAAAGTTGGGCGAACAGTCCGCCCGTGTGTACGCGGCCCCAGACTTTCCACCGGGGATTGGGAACCGTTTGCTATGCCGCCCTCCTAACAACAAATCCCTGCAAGCAGGAGAAAGTTTTCAAGACGGGAGACTCAAGGAATTTGTGACATTAAAAAAAAGACAGTGGACTATCTAATTTACCGCTCTGGACATACTTCCAACTACGCACCTATGTTGGCGGTACGACCAGACAGGGAATCTTTTCCAGACAGATGACAGATCTAGAGAAGGTATGTGCGGAGGGCGCACAGTAACAAAAGTTGACTCCAGTCGCCTATGCATGGCTGCAATACGCAAACCTCAATACCGAAGACAGATATAGAAAGGATTGGTCCACTGCACTTAAGATGACCATTATGGACAATCAATGGAAAAAGACCTGCATTCTAGCACACAAGTGCTCTATCAGCACTAAGACACAAGAAATGTCTTATAAACTACTCACTGACTAGTATGTCACACCAGAAAAACTACATTCCCGGAATGCTCAGACCTCAAGCATATGCTGGAGATGTGGGGAGGATACAGGTACACTTGTACACATCTGGTGCCACTGCCCTCCCCTGGCCCCTTTGGGTGCCAGGTCAGGGACCTTATTAATCTGAAAACAGAAACCAAAATAGTATTACACGCTGCCTGTTGCCTTCTACACATCTCTATCTACCCACTTAAATGCTACAAAAATTTGCTAACCAAGTGTGACAGAACTCACTGTCACTGTGTGTTTTGGAGAGGGCTGGGGGCTCGCCTCCTACCCACAGACTATGGCCCAGCAGAGAACGTGAGATCTGGAGGGCTATTTAAAAATCAAACAGATGGTGTTGCGCTACCTGAACTAAATATAATTAAAGTGCCTTATACTAGAAAAATAAATTCTATCTAAAAACCAGCTACCCTATCTTAAATGCAAATTAAAGTGTCTAGTGCTTTGTTGATAGTATTAAATGGGTGACATACTTATAACAGCAAGAGAGAGAAAAAAAAAAAATTAAATTTTATCTTGCTCCACCAAGTTAATCCAAAAAACAAAGAATATCCAATGTGTTATAAAACATAAATTCCAGAAATCATGTGTAATATATAAACATAGATAACTTCAAGTAGAAGGAAAAAATATTCTATAAAGTAAAAAATATCTGATATTAAGACGTGCAATTCATTATGTATACTTAAACACAAAAAGTTAGTAAAATACAATCTTTAGTGAAATTAAATAAAGAGACCAGTGATTGTTAATTCCGTAATCTTCTTAATAGATAAAAAAATATATATAAGTAAATAAAACAGTCTATATGTGAACTGGAAAAAAGTGCTCAGTGACTTATTCAGTGCTTCTCAAAAAACAGGTGCCAGCAATCGTGTTTTGTGATTCCTGTGTCTCCAGTATACACGGCACACCAGGTAGAATGGCCCCTTACCTTACTGCTGTAAGGTAAACAGCAAATCAAGCAGTCAGAAAAAGGGGGGTCCAGGGATTCTATCCCAATTCCTAGCCGATGGATATTGGCCCCCTCAATTATGTTTTCTCCTTAGATAGTTTCCATATGGATCTTTGACTTCAATGTAACTCCCAGAGGTCTGTAAGTAAAAGTGAAAAAAAAAAACGCTTAGAAACAGCCTCCCGTGCTGTCTGAGTGCTTTTAAACTTGGGCGGTGCACTTGTGGGACGTTAGAAAAAATCCTGCAAGCAGCATCTTTGGGGCAGGTCTGGGTTGGGATTTGGGGCAGTGGGGGGAAATCTTCTTGGGGGCCATATGGAGGGCTATTTGCCATCTCCCACAACCTGGAGAAGATGCCACCTCCAGACATTTGTGTCCGGGGTCGCCGGTTCATCAGAACCGGGTGAGCTGGGCTACCTAAACTTATTGGCCCGGCTGGGCTAAATATATACTTTTATTCCACAAACAATGTACTTTTAGCTGATAAAGACATATACAAGATGGCGGTATTCCCAAAGCGTGGGGCTAAGAGACCTGGGGACAAAATGGCATTGAGATAATGTAATGTAATGCTACATCCCTCCTCCCCCACCCCCCTCTTGTTGCTGTGTTTAATTGTGTTGGGTCATGGCATGTAGATAAAAGGTCTGGATGGGAGACACATCTCAGCAGGGGATGTGTAAGGAGGGGCTGCCTGCTCATCATAATCCCTTCATGTGTTTAAACTGTAGTTTCTGTTTCAATGTACAAGTGTTGAGTTCCCATTGGTTCTTGCTTGTCCCCTACCCCCTCTATGACAAGGCTAAGAGGAGTGTCCCTAACTGTGTTTAAAGGTGTATGTTTTGTATTTAATAAACAGTTTATGCTCTGCATGTTTAACCCTCAACACCTGTGTGGCTTGTCTGGTGATTGAGGGGTTAAGGGCTGGTTATGGGGAATCTGCAGGCTGCGGGTGGGTTTGGAGGACAGGAGACACAGGTCTGGCAGAGATGCCCAGCAGGGGTATCCGAGATCCGTCACACCAAGCATGTGCTGAATGCTGCTAAGGTGCTGATCCCGACCCGCTGGAGAACCACAAGAGCGCCCTCTATAGCGTATAGACATGTGCAGAGTAAAATATTTCGTTTCGGAATTTCGTTTTCGTCCGAAAGCTTAATTTATTTAGTTACTCCCGAAATTCGTTTTTATTTATTTCGTTTTTCGTTCAAAAATTGCATTCGTCCGAAAATCCACATGAATTACGGTCGAATCTGTCTTGGAAGGCTTATGGTGTCTGTCGAATGTATAAAGAAGATTCGACGGAGCTAACTATATAGCATACTTTAGAACCCTATTAAAGTCTATAGGACTCCAACGTTCAAAATCTAAAGTGCTAATTTTAAAGGCTAATTTGCAAGTTACTGTCCTAAAAAGTGTTTGGGGACCCGGGTCCTGCCCCAGGGGACATGTATCAATAAAAAAAAAAGTTTTAAAAACTGCTATTTTTTCGGGAGCAGTTATTTTAATAATGATTAAAGTGAAACAATAAAAGTGTAATATTCCTTTAAATTTCGTAGGGGGGGGGGGGGGGTTGTCTATAGTATGCCTGTGAAGGGGCGCATGTTTCCCGTACTTAGAACTGTCCCTGCACAAAGTGTCATTTATGCAGGAAAAAAAGTCCTTTAAAATCACTCGCAGCTATTATGAATTGTCGGCTCCGTAATACAGAGAACACTCATTGAAAGTCATTGATAAAAAAATAAATAAATAAATAAATAAAAAAGCGTGGGGGTCCCCCAAATTCAATTACCAGGCCCTTCAGGTCTGGTATGGATATTAAGGGGAACCCCGCGTCAAATTTAAAAAAAAATTGACGTGGGGTTCCCCCTAAAAATCCATACCAGACCCTTTATCCGAGCACGCAACCTGGCAGGCCGCAGGAAAAGAGGGGGGGACGAGAGAGCGGCCCCCCCTCCCTCCTGAACCGTACCAGGCCACATGCCCTCAACATTGGGAGGATGCTTTGGGGGTCCGTGACCCCTCAAAGCACCTTGTCCCCATGTTGATGAGGACAAGGGCCTCATCTCCACAACCCTGGCCGGTGGTTGTGGAGGTCTGCGGGCGGGGGGCTTATCAGAATCTGAAAGCCCCCTTTAACAAGGGGACCCCCAGATCCCGGCCCCCCCCTGTTTGAAATGGTAAGGGGGTACAAAAGTACCCCTACCATTTCACAAAGAAAGTGTAAAAAATGGTTAAATAAAACAAACACACTTTTGAAAAATTCCTTTATTAAAAATAAAAAAATAAAAAAAAGATTCCAGCGGCGGTAATCCACTCTTGCTATCCAGCGACGGACGGTCATCTCTCCAGCGATGTCTCATGTCATCCAGCGCAGCGAATCCTTCGTCCTTCTTCTGTCTCCTCCACGGAGACACTGCAAGGATTCCGGCGGCTGACGTTTCTTAAATACAGAGGGTGGGGCCACCCGTCACCTGACCCTGCCCCTCTCTGACGCAAGGGGAAACCCGGGGTTCCCCGTGACGTATGGGTGACCCCGCCCCCCTCTGATGTAACGGAAACCTGCCTGTGTTACATCAGAGGGGTGCGGGTCACCCCTACGTCACAGGGAACCCTGGGTTTCCCCTTGCGTCAGAGGGGGGCGGGGTCAGGTGACGGGTGGCCCCGCCCTCCGTATTTAAGAAACGTCAGCCGCCGGAATCCTTGCAGTGTCTCCTCCACGGAGACAGAAGAAGGACGGAGGATTCGCTGCGCTGGATGACATGAGACATCGCTGGAGAGATGACCGTCCGTCGCTGGATAGCAAGAGTGGATTACCGCCGCTGGAATCTTTTTTTTATTTTTTTATTTTTAATAAAGGAATTTTTCAAAAGTGTGTTTGTTTTATTTAACCATTTTTTACACTTTCTTTGTGAAATGGTAGGGGTACTTTTGTACCCCCTTACCATTTCAAACAGGGGGGGGGGGCCGGGATCTGTGGGTCCCCTTGTTAAAGGGGGCTTCCAGATTCTGATAAGCCCCCCGCCCGCAGACCTCCACAACCAACGGCCAGGGTTGTGGAGATGAGGCCCTTGTCCTCATCAACATGGGGACAAGGTGCTTTGAGGGGTCACGGACCCCCAAAGCATCCTCCCAATGTTGAGGGCATGTGGCCTGGTACGGTTCAGGAGGGAGGGGGGGCCGCTCTCTCGTCCCCCCCTCTTTTCCTGCGGCCTGCCAGGTTGCGTGCTCGGATAAAGGGTCTGGTATGGATTTTTAGGGGGAACCCCACGTCAATTTTTTTTTAAATTTGATGCGGGGTTCCCCTTAATATCCATACCAGACCTGAAGGGTCTGGTTATGGATATTTAGGGGGAACCCCACGTCAAATTTTTTCTTAAATTTGAGGCAGGGTTCCCCTTAATATCCATACCAGACCTGAAGGGCCTGGTAATTGAATTTGGGGGACCCCCACGCTTTTTTTTAAATGTATTTATTTATTTTTTTATCAATGACTTTCAATGAGTGTTCTCTGTATTACGGGAGCCGACAATTCATAATAGCTGCGAGTGATTTTAAAGGACTTTTTTTCCTGCATAAATGACACTTTATGCAGGGACAGTTCTAAGCACGGGAAACATGCGCCCCTTCACAGGCATACTATAGACAACCCCCCCTACGAAATTTAAAGGAATATTACACTTTTATTGTTTCACTTTAATCATTATTAAAATCACTGCTCCCGAAAAAACGGCCGTTTTTAAAACTTTTTTTTGCATTGATACATGTCCCCTGGGGCAGGACCCAGGTCCCCAAACACTTTTTAGGACAGTAACTTGCAGAATCTTTTCTCTCTGTCAAATCTTTTTTCTCTGTCGAATATTTTCTCTATATAATCTTGGACTAATAGATGTAAGGTTAGGCACATTCGACCACAGGTTCTATAGACACAGATTATTGTCAGAGTCATGTCGAATCTCCTATTCTATATCGAACTGTTGTAACAATGAAAACGAAAATAAAGCATTTATTTATGTCGGATCTTTCGTTTTTCGGATTTTGTGCTTTCGTTATCGTTTGTCAAAACGAAAACGAAAATAGCTGAAATTTGGACGAAAATGCATTTGGACGAAAACGAATGCACATGTCTAATAGCGTACTGGCTGGCTCAGGTGTCAGAAATCTGTGAAATGGAAGATACTCATAAACTTTCATAAAACCCGGTCGCTCTGGTTTGAGTTCCGTTATTCTGAAACATACAATGATCTGCGGTCAGGCTGAAAATTTATGTCTCCTCATGCATAAATGGCAAATAGCCACACCAACAGACATCTGATCAAACCAAGCTAAATGTGTAATCCTACATTCAGAGAAAATAGTTGAGTGTAGTGAAGCAGAATAAGAATGTAACCCACACATTTCCAAACACAACAATCAACTAACAAAACCTACCCAAAAACTTCCCTAATCCGTATGCCCTGTACACGCGACCGGTTATGCCTTCATAATAAACTCTGAAGTTTTTCCAACAGAATTCCACTCAAGCTGTCTTGCATACACACGGTCACACCAAATTCCCACTGTCAAGAATGAGGTGATGTACAACACATATATAATGGCACTATAAAAAGGAAGTTCAATAGCCACTGCGTCAGAACAGCATTTTTCCACTAGAATTTTTTTCCGTCGGAAACATTTAGAACATCACTCGCTGGTATACATCACTCATTGGTATGGGGTATGCTTTACAGGGTAATATCTGGCTTTTTAGTTTAAAGCTTTTTTCTGGGAGTTTTAATGCCCTGCTTTAACCACTTAGAACAATCTGGCAGCCATTAGGTATTGTGGTAGTGATTTTGAAATATAATATTTATATCAAAGAGCTTAAAAGAAAGCCATTGTGAGGACCAATTAACTTACTATGCCCTGTTTTGGATACATATATATATAACATGTATACTAGAATATTTACTGTTCTTGGTATCTCAAACACACAAACCTGTTGGTCTGCTGTTTGTATAGTATCTAAGTTACCCTATTGTTCATAGAGATGGCCATTTCAGATATAGTGCCTCTTCCTGTGCCACAAGTCCTTGAAATGCTAATTTATGTTGTATCAAAGAGGGCTGACGGTTGTAAATCCAGAGATAATTAAACTGGTCTTATGTCAGAACTGGCAGGGTCAGAGATCAAAGGAAGTTGCTCATAAAGGCATCGGAAGTTTGATGCTTAACTGGGCTTGAAATTATAACCCATCAGAGTGTGAGCCATCCTGAACCAATCAGCATGTAGACTTGAGAATCGGCCAATCAGAGGTTGATGCAAACTCAGAGCCAATGGGTGCGTTCCATCTTCTGATTGGCCGAGAATGCATATAAAATAGGGCAAGAATTAGCTGATATCTCTCTTGAGTTCTGGGGAACGACCGGAAATCCTTGTAACGTATCTCTCTCTCTCTCTTTCTTTCTTTCTTTCTTTCTTTCGTATGTCTCTTTTCGATATCAAATTATTTCTTTCTTAGGACTTATCTTGAAATATTGATATATATATATTGAAAGTGTATGTCTGTTGTAACCATATGACCTAAATCATCTTGGCAGCCTAAGCAACACTGTACTTGTAACATCACTTGAGTTATATGATAAGTTCTAATTATTCTAAAGTTTATTTTCTGTATAAATAAAGGTAATTGTTTATCTTTTCGCACTGTTATCGTTAATTTTTTATTCTTATGTAGACAAAGGTTTAATCACTTATTTCTTGTATCGTTAATCATTTAAGTGAGATATAAAAATAGCCATTAGGTATCCCAGAGAGGTTAGTTTAGATTATGAGATTTTAGTTCTGTTATGGTTTATCCCCCTCTTTTTTATTTCAAATTATATTACATAAATATATATCATTTTTTTTTCTAGTTGTCTATATGGTAATCATGATGGCCAGTACTCTTATATCGTTTTGTATAACCCTTACCTGCTAATATACTTTTGTTAGGGTGAGCGGAGGTGCAGGGTTTTCACTGTTATAATATAAGGGGTTATGCCACTAACATGTGTGCGGTATTGCTCCAGTGTCATCCCTCTATGTAATGAGGTTTTACATGGGGAGATATGTCCTCCAGTTAGGGCAAGTTAAGCTTCAAGTAACTTAGGAGGGAAAGGAACTTGCACAGCCGCTTGCCTTATAAGACATGAGGTGTAGTAAGATGGTGCCACCTTTTAAAATGTTAATGGCGAAACACGTAAGGTGGAACCACGTACTCACGTCACTTCCGGTACGATAGCAGGGAGCCTGGAACGCAGTTGGAGCGCACGCTGCACCCCGGTCCCTGAATACATTGTATCTATTATAGATTGTAGCTGTTTTTAAGGCTTTTTTACCCACTTGATGGGGAAGTTGTTTTTTACTTTGATGTTTTGTAAATAAATAACCTTAAATACTACAATATGGGAGCTCAATGTTTTCCTTGTGAGGATTTATCCCTGGGACACCACTGAAGTATTCTCTGGAATATTACCATTGGATATCACTGAGTAGGAGATCGTTTGGATATCTCGGTCTGGTGAAGTGTTTGGAGAAGCCATTAAGGAACGATAATCCTGATTATACATGCGAATCACCCCTGTAGGGGTAATAGGAGATGGTGAGTGGGAACTCTTAAGGGGGGGGCACAAGAGTCACCTGATTTGTCAAGCACTTGGTGACTTTGGAACTCACAGCAAGATAGCAAATGATTTCTATGGGATGATTTATGGTAAAATGTATATCAGTTTATTGATGGACTATTATTTATAGGTCTGTTTACACCGGAATACCAGCATTGTGTTTACATCATTCACTGCTCACTTTTTCATTTATTTACACAACTTGTTTTTTTGATATTTTTGGTGTCCTCCTTTTTTCCGCAGGTGGAGTTTAGCTCTTCATGCCGGTTATTAAGTAATAATTATCTGTATTGATATGTGAAGAGAGGTTTCTGGATTGCGTTCCATTTGCACATTGATATATGTCAGAGTTTGGTGGTATATATACTTATAAGATGATGACATACGAGTGCACTAGATTGTTGGGTAGTGCACTATGGTCTCACCACTGAGGGATTGAGATCCCCCTCTCTTCTCTAGGGTAGCGCCGTGTACCCCATTCCATCTTTCCCAATTTATCATAGCCCCTTATGGGGGTCTATTAGGGGGGCTGCAACCCTTGTTATATCCTGAGAGCGGAGCTTCTCCTAGAACTTCTATAGATCTTCTGCTGCTTTTCCTCTGTATCTGAGATGAATGTTAACCCAAAACTCTCCGAGCCACGTTCCCCCCGATATACAATTAATATCCGCACATGATTACTGTGCATGACTGGGAACCTACCTGTACTAATGTTGAAGTTAAATATAATTTAACCACTTCAGCCCCGGACCATTTTGCTGGCCAAATGCCAGAGCACTTTTTGCGATTTGGCGCTGCGTTGCTTTAACTGACAATTGCGCGGTCGTGCGACGTGGCTCCCAAACAAAACTGACGGCTTTTTTCCCCCATAAATAGAGATTTCTTTTGGTGGTATTTGATCACCTCTGCGGTTTTTATGTTTTGTGCTATAAACAAAAATAGAGCGACAATTTTGAAAAAAACACACATTTTTTTTACTTTTTGCAATAATAATTATTCCCAAAAAATATATAAAAAAACATATTTTTTCCCTCAGTTTAGGCCGATACGTATTCTTCTACATATTTTTGTTAAAAAAAAAAAAAAATCACAATAAGCGTTTATTGATTGGTTTGCGCAAAAGTTATAGCGTCTACAAAATAGGGGATAGTTTTATGGCATTTTTATTAATATTTTTTTACTAGTAATGGCGGTGATCATCGATTTTTATTGTGACTGCGACATTATGGCGGACACATCGGACACTTTTGACACATTTTTGGGACCATTGTCATTTATACAGCGATCGGTGCTATAAAATTGCATTGATTACTGTAAAAATGACAGTGACAGTGAAGGGCTTAACCACTAGGGGGCTAAGGAGGGGTTAAGAGTGTCCTGGGGAGTGATTCTAACAGTTAGAGGGGGATGGGCTATGAACGACACTGCACTGATCATAGCTCCCGATCACAGGGAACAGCGATCAGTGACACGTCACTAGGCAGAACAGGGAGAAGCTTGTTTACATCGGCATCTCCCCATTCTTCAGCTCCCTGAGACAATCGCAGGTATCCCCGCGGCGCTCACGTGACCACTAGGGTTGCCACCTGACCAGCTTTGACCGGGACAGTCCGGGTTTGGACACATGTGCCCGGTTTTCAAGCCGCCTGAAACCCAGGCACATATAGAATCAGTTCAAACTTGATTGGCGCATCCCGATTCCCGCGCCCGCCATCAGTGTTACACATTTATTACTGCCTGTGCACTCTGCCTCCAAGCCGAGCTCAGCGTTGGGCATACCTATTTAGCCTGTCATTGGCTGAATAGGTCACGTGTGGGCGGAGGAAATGAGGATCTCTGATTGGCCCGGTAGACCTGGTCACATGTGGAGGCGGGGCTGGACTGTGGGTGATTGTGGCCGCCCAAAGTCCCACCTCCTTACCTAGCATGTGCTTTGCTGTGTCTCCTCAAGACGTCACTGAGTGAGGTATCTTTCTCATCTGCCCTCTCACTCCGTCCTGTAAGCCACTCCCCATCTGTCAGCTCCCTCTCCCTCTGTCAGTTACCCCCTCTGTCAGCTCCCCTCCCCTGTCAGTTAACCCCCTCTGTCAGTTACCCCCTCTGTCAGTTAACCCCCTCTGTCAGTTAACCCCCTGAGTCAGCTGCTCCCCTCCTCTGTCAGATAACCCCCTCTGTCAGCTACCACCCTCTGTCAGTTACCCCCCTCTGTCAGCTCCCCTCCCCTGTCAGCTACCCCCCTCTGTCAGCCCCCCTCCCCAGTCAACTACCCCCCTCATTCAGCTATTCTCCCCCCGTCAGCTACTTCCCCCCTCTGTCAGCTCCCCTCCCACGGTCAACTACCCCCCCCCTTATTCAGCTATTCTCCTCCTCTGTCAGCTACTCTCCCCCTCTGTCAGCTTCCATCCTCTGTCAGTTTCCCCCTCTGTCAGTTACCTCCTGTCAGCTCCCCCCGTCAGTTACCCCCTTGTCAGCTCCCCTCCCCTGTCAGTTACCCCCATTAGTCACCCCCTCTGTCAATTATCACCCCTCTGTCAGCTACCCTCCCCAGTCAACTATCCCCCTCTGTCAGCTACTCCCACCCTCTGTCAGCTCCCCTCCCCTGCTGTCAGCTACCCCCCTCTGTCAGTTACACTCCTCTGTCAGCTCCCCTCCCCAGTCAACTACCCCCCTCATTCAGCTATTCCCCCCCATCAACCATCCCCCCCTGTGTCAGCTTCCCTCCCCAGTCAACTACCCCCCCTTATTCAGCTATTCTTCCCCCTCATTCAGCTACTCTCCCCTCTCTGTCAGTTACCACCCCTGTCAGTTACCCCCCTCTTTCAGTTACCCCCCTCTGTTGGCTCCCCTCCCCTGTCAGCTACCCCCCGTCAGTTACCCCCCTCTGTCAGCTCCCCTCCCCAGTCAGCTCCCCCGTCAGCTACTCTCCCCCCTCTTTCAGCTACTCTCCCCCCTCTGTCAGCTACTCCCCCCCTCTGTCAGCTAATCTCCCCCTCTGTCAGCTAATCTCCCCCCTCTGTCAGATAATCTCCCCCCTCTGTCAGCTTACATCCCATGTAAGTTACTCCCCCCTCTGTCAGCACCCCTCCCCAGTCAGCTACCCCCCTCTGTCAGCTACTCCTCCCCCTCTATCAGCTACTCTCCCCCCTCTTTCAGCTACTCTCCCCCCTCTGTCAGCTACTCTCCCCCCTCTGTCAGCTACTCTCCCCCCTCTGTCAGCTACTCTCCCCCCTCTGTCAGCTACTCTCCCCCCTCTGTCAGCTACTCTCCCCCCTCTGTCAGCTTACATCCCATGTAAGTTACCCCCCCCTCTGTCAGCACCCCTCCTCAGTCAGCTACCCCCCTCTGTCAGCTACTCCTCCCCCTCTATCAGCTACTCTCCCCCTCATTCAGCTACTCCCTCTCTGTCAGTTACCCCCCTCTGTCAGCTTTCATCCCCTGTCAGTTACCCCCCTTTGTCAGTTACCCCCATCAGTTACCCCCCTCTGTCAGTTACCCCCATCAGTTACCCCCCTCTGTTCAGTTAGCCCCTCTGTTTAGTTACCCCCTGTCAGCTCCCCTCATCAGTCAGCTACCCCCCTGTCAGCTACTCTCCCCCCTCTGTCAACGTCCATCCCCTGTCAGTTACCCCCCCTCTGTCAGCTCCCCTCCCCAGTCAGCTCCCCCTTCAGCTACTCTGCCTCCCTCTGTCAACTACCCCTCTCTGTCAGCTTCTCTACCCCTCTGTCAGATACTCTCCCCCTCCGTCAGCTACTCCCCCCTTTCAGCTACCCCCCCATGTCAGCTATTTCCCCCCTCTGTCAGCTAACCCCCCTGTCTGCAACCCCCTCATCAGCTACCCCCCTGTCAGCAATCCCCTCGTCAGCTACCCCCCATCAGCTACCCCCCCTGTCAGCTACTTCCCCCTCTGTCAGCTACTTCCCCCTCTGTCAGCTACTTCCCCCTCTGTCAGCTACTTCCCCCTCTGTCAGCTACTTCCCCCTCTGTCAGCTACTTCCCCCGTCAGCTACTCCCCTCCTCTGTCAGCTACACTCCCTCCCTCTGTCAGCTACTCTCCCCGTCAGCTACTATCCCCCCTCTGTCGGGTACTCCCCCCTCTGTCAGCTTCCATCCCCTGTCAGCTTCCATCCTCTGTCAGCTACCCCCCTCTGTCAGCTACCCCCCTCTGTCAGCTACTCCCCCCTCTGTCAGCTACTCCCCCCCTCTGTCAGCTACTCCCCCCCTCTGTCAGCTACTCCCCCCCTCTGTCAGCTACTCCCCCCTCTGTCAGCTACTCCCCCCCTCTGTCAGCTACTCTCTCCCCTCTGTCAGCTACTCTCTCCCCTCTGTCAGTTACCCCCCTCTGTCAGCTCCTCCCCTCCTCTGTCAGCTACTCACTCCCCCCTCTGTCAGCTACTCCCCCCTGTCAGCTATTCTCCCTCCCTCTGTCAGCTACTCTCCCCCGTCAGCTACTACCCCCTCTGTCAGGTACTCTCCCCCCCTTTCAGCTACTCTCCCCTTCCTGTCAGCTGCCCCCCCCCCCCTCTGTTACCCTCCCCTCTGTCAGCTACTCCCCCTCTGTGAGTGAGTAGTTTGGATGTGTTTTGATTCCTGTGTCCTGCCGACGCACTGGGCACAGCGATGCCTCTACTTTGCCTACTTTGCCTACTCTCCAAGCCCCCCCCCCCCCCCACACAATGGAACGAAAAAAGGAAAATAGCACTACAGTAGAGCAGCTTTGCTCCGCTCCCACACTTCCTGGCTCAAAACAGCTCTCGGTAAGGCAGTCCAATGTGGGTATTTAGGGGCAGAGGACACTTATCGGGGGGTTCCCTGATCTAATAGAGGTCTCTAATTGGGGTGCTAATAGGGGTCTAAGGGAGGGGCTGATATAAGGGGACCTAATGGGGGGTCCTCTATGGGGACCCCTAAATTTTGAAGGGGGCTAGGCTGTCCCATATTTTATGAAGGGGGGTGACAATGACCCCTGTGTTATAGGAGGTAACACTGTCCAATAAAGTGTGACGCATTATTGCTCTCCTTAGTGCACCCAAAGGTGTCCCAGGTCTTTACAATGTACATTTGCAATGTATATTACAAAGAAATTTGCCATTCACCGCTAAAGTGTTCTGGTTTGGCTTGATGGAAAGGTGGCAACCCTAGTGACCACACAGCGTCAAATTCAAAGGGACGTACCTGTACGCCTATTTGTCCGGTCGGCAAGTGGTTAAATGTTTAAGAAAGAAAAGAAGGAAATAATGTGATTCAATCATCCTGACACCATAACAACCATGGTGCCGGGATGATTGGAGCGCCAACACCAGGTGTTTGGAGTATCTTTATCTGCTGATTGATAACCTTTCTGGAATACATATTTGTATTGTGGTGTAGGAGATACAAGAAATTCTTACCTCTGTGACACGATCAGACGGATCTCGCAATGTTTCACTTCCTTATACAGTCTCTTGTATATATCACCCCATCCCCCATAGCAGGAAATCACGTGTTTTCCGAGCTCTCTGAAAGGGACGTGAACAGAGCAGAAGAATAACCTCTCATTCCTATCATGACTTGTTTACAAAACTCAGATCCAACCAAATGTTCTCTTTTTTATTTTTTTTAAAGCAGTACAAATCCATATGCAAAAAAAAGTTTCAATAAACCTCATTTATACCATTGTGTGGTCTTTATGTGCGTTTATAAAAAGTACAGCTTGCTGCATTTTGTGTGATTCCATCAAAACAATCAAATCCACAAACAATTGAATAGCCTTAATGTCTCATCCGATCAATTTTGATAGGATTCGATCAAACTGAGTCAATCGGTCAGGGCGGAATATTATCATTTTCAATTAGTCAGCAGCACTGAGAAACACTATATTACCAAAAGTATTGGGACACCTGTCTTTACACATATGAACATTAATGACCCCCCCCCCCCAGTCTAAGCCCTCTGTACACACGGTCAGAGATTTCGACAACCAAATCTGTCGGATTTTGTCCATCGGATCTTGTCCGAAACTATTGCATACACACGGTCGGACTAAGTTGTCGAAAAATCCGATCTTTCAGAACGTGATGACGTAATTTTGTTACGACGGGACTACATTCAGGCTAGTAGCCAACAGCTTTGATGTAGGAATTTGATCTGAGCATGCGTGGCACTTGGTCCGATCAAAATTCTCTACACATGATCAGAGTATGTCCGATCGGCCCAGTTGGTCAGGAAATATTTCCAACATGTTGGAAAATTGGGTCCGACGGATATTCCGACTGAATCAGTCCGATGCATACCACACACAGTTGGATTCTCCGACGACACGGTCCGATAGGACACATTCCGACGGATTCTCCCACCGTGTGTACAAGGGCTTAGTCTGGATGGATCAATATTGAGTTGGCCCTTTGCAGCTATAACAGCCTCCTCTGGGAACACAAGGTTTAGGAGGGTGTCTAGGGGAATTTCAATTTAAATTGTGCTGGTTTATAACAGATGATCCCAACTGATACCTTAACCTCTTGCTTACTGGGCATTTAAACCCCCTTCCTGCCCAGGCCAATTTTCAGCTTTCAGCGCTGTCACACTTTGACAATTGTGCGGTCGTGCTGCACTGTATACAAATGAAATTGTTATCATTTTCTTCACACAAATGGAGCTTTCTTTCTTTTGGGGGTATTTAACCACTTGACCACCGGGCACTTAAACACCCTTAATAACCAGACCAATTTTCAGCTTTCGGTGCTCTCATATGTTGAATGACAATTACTCAGTCATGCAACACTGTACCCATATGAAATTTTTGTCCTTTTTTTCACACAAATAGACCTTTCTTTTGGTGGTATTTAATCACCGCTGGGTTTTTTTTTTTTTTGTGCTATAAAAGAAAAAATACCGAAAATTCTGTAAAAAAAATGAATTTTTCTTTGTTTCTGTTATAAAATTTAGCAGATTAGTAATTTTTTCTTCATAAATTTTGGCCAAAATTTATACCACTACATATCTTTGGTAAAAATAAGTACAAATTGGTGGATATTATTTGGTCTTTGTGAAAGTTATAGAGTCCACAAGCTATGGTGCCAATATCTGAAAATTGATCACACCTGAAGTACTGACGGCCTATTTCAATTCTTGAGACCCTAACATGCCAGAAAAGTACAAATACCCCCCAAATGACCCCTTTTTGGAAAGAAGACATTCCAAGGTATTTAGTAAGAGGCATGAGGAGTTTTTTGAAGTTGTAATTTTTTCCCACAATTCTTTGCAAAATCAAGATTTTTTTACTTTTTTTTTTTCACAAAATTGTCATATTATCAGTTTATTTCTCACACACAGCATATGCATACCACAAATTACACCCCAAAACACATTCTGCTATTACTCCCGAGTACGGCGATACCACATGTGTGAGACTTTTACACAGTGTGGCCACATACAGAGGCCCAACATGCAGGGAGCGCCATCAGGCGTTCTGGAGCACCCAGGACAATTCTGACATTTCTCTCCTACATGTAAAAATCATCATTTATTTGCTAGAAAATTACATAGAATCCCAAAACATTATATATGTTTTTTTAGCAAAGACCCTAGAGAATACAATGGTGGTTGTTGCAACTTTTTATCTTGCACGGTATTTGCGCAGCAATTTTTGAATGCTTTTTTTGGAAAAAAAACAGTTTTGTGCTTAAAAAAAACAGTAAAGTTAGCCCAATTTTTGCATAATGTGAAAGATGAAGTTACGCTGAGTAAATAGATACCTAACATGTCACTCTTCAAAATTTCACACGCTTGTGGAATGGCGCCAAACGTCGCTACTTAAAAATCCCTATAGGTGACAATTATTTATTTATTTTTACTGGTTATATGTTTTGAGATACAGAGGAGGTCTAGGGCTAGAATTATTGCTCTCGCTCTAACGTTTGCAGCGATACCTCACATGTGTGGTTTGAAAACAGTTTTCATATGTGGGCGGGACTTACGTATGCGTTCGCTTCTGCATGCGAGCACATGGGGACAGGGGCGCTTTAAAAAAAAAAATATTGTTCATTTTACTTTATTTATTTTAGTTTGACATTTATTTCCCCAAAAATACATTTTTTGATCACTTTTATTCCTATTACAAGGAATGTAAACATCCCTTGTAATAGGAATATGGCATGACAGGTCCTCTTTACAGTGAGATATGGGGTCAATAAGACCCCGCATCTCACCTCTAGGCTCGGAAGTCTGAAAAAAAATAAAAAAATAAAAATAAATAAAGATTCTGGCTTTGATTGTATTGGCGAGTCGGTAGAAGCACTGGAGGGAGGGGGGATGTCTATGGCTGGGTATTGCAGGGTATCACTGACTATGGCTGGGTATGGCTGGGTATCTCAGAGTATGGCGTTGCAGAGTATTGCGTTGCAGAGCATTGCAGGGTATTGGTGGGTGTTGCAGAGCATTGCAGAGTGCTGCAGGGTGTTGCAGAGCATTGCAGAGTGTTGCAGGGTGTTGGCGGGTGTTGCAGAGCATTGCAGAGTGTTGCAGGGTATTGGCAGGTGTTGCAGAGTGTTTCAGGGTATTGGCGGGTGTTGCAGAGCATTGCAGGGTATTGGTGGGTGTTGCAGAGCATTGCAGAGTGTTGCAGGGTATTGGCGGGTGTTGCAGAGCATTGCAGGGTATTGGCGGGTGTTGCAGAGCATTGCAGGGTATTGGCGGGTGTTGCAGAGCATTGCAGAGTGTTGCAGGGTATTGGCGGGTGTTGCAGAACATTGCAGAGTATTGCAGAGTATTGCAGAGTATTGCAGGGTAATGGCAAGTAATTGAGGGGTAAATTTCGGTGAGCAGCGATGTGGGCACTGCAGATGCAGATTTCTTCCCCCTCCTCTGTACCGATCGGTACAGAGAGGGGGAGGGAGGAACCGGCGTCATAACATGACGCCAGTTTGTTTACAAGTGATCACTCTGTCACTGGACCCGGCGGTCATGAATGCTCTCGTGTGCGCGCCCCAGGGGGCGCACGAGAGCAGAATTCTGGGAGGCCGTTAATTAACGGCCTCTCAGAGTTAAACAACCACCCTGAAGCCATTAATCGGCAATGGGCGGTTGTTAAGTGGTTAAAGGCTTATAGGCTCCATGCACACTGGAGATCAAAAAAGCTTTTTCTGGACGTCAGATTGCTATCAGAAAACGCTGGTTGAAAAACTTGTTTTTAACAGTGTTTTGTACTAGCGTTTATGCGCGTTTATGAGCATTTTTTAGCGTTATCGTTTATGGGCGTTTTTTTTAATAAAAATACACAGAGGACACTCCAAAAATCCCACATTGCATTGAAAAAATAGAACGCAGAATTCGAATTAACGAACGTTTATGTGCTATGTGTTAAATATCATGTCTGGGGTGTGTCTATAGTATGCCTGTAAAGTGGCACATTCTTCCCGTGTCTAGAACAATACCACAGCAAAATGGCATTTCTAAAGGAAAAATTGTCATTTAAAACTGATCGTGGCTGTAATGTTGTTGTAATGTATAGTCTCGGCAATATAGATACAGATAATTGAAAAAAAAAAGGAGCATGGGGCCTTTGGGTCTGGTATGAATCTTAAGGGGAACCCCAAATCAAAATTTTAAAAAAATTGCGTGGGGGTCCCCCTGAGATCCATACCCGGAAATTAAGGGGAACCCTGCGCCAAATTTAAAAAAAATGGCCTTTGGGTCTGGTATGCATTTTAAGGGGAACCCTGCACCAAAATGAAAAAAAAAAAATGGTGTAGTCGTCCGCCCCAAAAATCCATACCAGACCCTTTATCCGAGCACGCAACCTGGCAAGCCACAGGAAAAGAGGGGGGGCGAGAGAGCCCCCCCTCCTGAACCATACCAGGCCACGTGCCCTTAACATGGGCTCATCCTTAATCTGGAGCACCATCGGGGTCACCAGAGAATGGAGAGGAGAAAAGGCTGATATCCTTTTCAATAGCTGCAAAATCCTGAAAGCACCGTTTATTCTCATCAGCCAGAGGGCACAGAGCGAATAAAATGAATAGTCTTTACCACCGGCTTCATAACATGATCATGTTTGAGATGTTTTAGCAATTAACGTTGCCACCTCATAGCTCGCCCTTGTGGCATTTTCATTTGACTCGCGGGCTCTGGTGATAAATCGCTGTTGTGACATTAATACAGCTTCAAGTCGCTTCAACTTTTCACTGCGGTGGCGCCCTGTTATCTGGTGGTGTGTGCCGTGTCTCCCCCGGTAGTGTCTCTGGACATTAAATTCCTTATAAACAGCCGCAGTCTCTTGTCATATCAGACAGACACAGCGATTCCGGATTTCAGTGAAGAAATATTCCACTTTCCACCTGTCCTGGAAGTGGCGGCCCTCACAGCAGTGGTGGCTGATGCTCCAAATTTTTAGGGGGGTGCAAAATTTTTTTAAAAACAAATCATCAATTGCAGCCACTGTGCCCTCAAATTCTACCACTGTGCCCTCAAATTCTACCACTGTGCCATTCAAACGCTGCCACTGTGCCCATCAAACGCTGCCACTGTGCCCATCAAATGCTCACCCTCCGTGGATAGATTGCGGGACATCCCACACACACCCCCCGCAGATGGTTTACGGTACACTCTGCTCACCCCCCACCACCATGCAGATGGATAGTGGGACACCCCACTCACACACCCCCCACGGATGGATCACGGGACACCCCACTCACCCCCACTGCAGATGGATCATAGGACACCCCACTCACAGCACCCCCAAGGATGGATCATGGGACACCCCACTCACAGCACCCCCAAGGATGGATCATGGGACACCCTGCTCACAGCACCCCCACGGATGGATTCCCATGCAGGAGGTCTGGCGCTTACCGGGTGTCCTCTTCTTTGGCGTCTCCAGTCTGCTTCCTCCACTCTGTCCCACTTCCGCTAAAGTGCTGAGCACCCAATAGGGACACCTGGCGCTTTGGCCAATCAGGAAGCGGATCTCACTGACCTGCATCCAGATTGGCGAGGAGGTAATGCGGTGTGAAAATAGCAAATATTAATTTGCTATGGTCACACAATTGGGTGGGATCAGGGCACACTCTCTGCTCCCCGAGCCCACCCATTTTTGAAGCCTATTAGAGACTCTGACTCTAATTAGATGCTTCAAAAAATACACCCCCTCCTGCCCTCGCTGTAGGAGTCCATGCACCTGGCATCCTGAAAGGGGCAGGGCGCATGGATAGGGAGGCGGCAGTAGGGATAGGGGTAGCGCCCGTGAGCCCACTGCCTCACAGGCCACCACTGCCTCACGGTCAACTTTCCTTCTCTTATTTACAGTCATCATTTTAGAAATTGAGCAGAAGGGGAAGCATGGGAGTGCATTGCTAGAGGTTTTGGTCTAAGTGTGCTCATCCGATACACTAATACACTGTCCAACAAGACTTCTCCTACCTCTGCAGCTGCGGACCAGGAAATATCTCAGTGCCTCTGAGAGCTTCCTAGCGGACTCTGACACATCGAGTTGTGAACACACCCCAGCAACATGCCAAGCAACACGCCCAGCAACATGCCCCAGCTCATCCTAATCCTGAGTGGCGCTTAGGGATTTGTATATATATATATATATATATATATATATATATATATATATATAATACTTGCCAACAGTCCCGATTTTCCCGGGACAATCCTGATTTTTGGACCCTCATCCCAATTTAAGCTTATCCCGATTTTTTTCCCGGGATTTTGCTTTTGTCCCGGGAAAGTTTTTTGGGCTAAAAACGTCAGCTGGCTACACAAAGATGGCCACCGCCGTTGCCACAGTATTGTTTCCCCTTGTGCTCAGTGGAGAGGAGAGGGCAGCCAATCAGCTTGGATTGGAGACCCCTCTCCACTGAACAAAACAGGGAGAGATCAACCGCCGCCAACCCTCAGCCCCATGGAGCAACATGTGATCGCTGGCTGGGGAGCACCAAGTGCAAAGTTACTGCCTACTAATACAGCTGAGTTAGATTAACCCTTCACTCGCCGATTGATCAGCTGCATCATGAAGACACAGTGGGACACAGGCTGCTTGCGAGGAGGGGACAGCAACAAACTGTATCGGCTACACACAGGCTGGCTGGTTGGCACAGGGGTCACAGGCAACACAGTCTACATGTCACGGGGGGTCACAGCCTGTGACATCCAGCCTGTGTTGCCTGTGGCCCTCTGTGACATCCAGCTAGCCTGTGCCAACCATCATGTGCCCCCATTGACAACCAGCATGTGCCCCCCTGTGACATCCAGACTGTGGCCCCCGGTGACATGTAGACTGTGACCCCCCCATGACAAGCAGACTGTGACCCCCCCGTGACATGCAGACTGTGACCCCCCTGTGACATGCAGACTGTGACCCCCCTGTGACATGCAGACTGTGACCCCCCTGTGACAGGCAGACTGTGACCCCCTGTGACATGCAGACTGTGACCCCCTTACGACATGCAGACTGTGACCCCCCTGTGACATGCAGACTGTGACCCCCCCGTGACATGCAGACTGTGACCCCACCTGTGACATGCAGACTGTGACCCCCCTGTGACATGCAGACTGTGACCCCCCCTGCGAAATGTAGACTGTGTTGCCTGTGACCCCTGTGCCAACCAGCCAGCCTGTGTGTAGCCGATACAGTTTATTGCTGTCCCTTCCTCGCAAGAAGCCTGTGTCCCGCTGTGTATTCATGATGCAGGCGATCAATTGGCGTGTGAGGGGTTAATCTAACTCAGCTGTATTAGTCGGCAGTAACTCTGCGCTTGGTTTGTTTTGTCTGAAACCGGCACATTTGATGTAGCAGCAAAGGATACCTTCTTTCATGGGATACCGATCTGCATGCTACACTGGCCCTTCCATCACTGATTGTCTTGGCTCTCCCCGGCCTTTCTGTAGACAAGGCTTCCCAGCTTGGCCTAGGCCCCACATCCTCCCACACCACAGGTACCTCAACCGCTATGATCTGGTGGACACGGCTGCTGCACGTGACCTCCAAACTGGATTTCCATCCTCCTAGCATGTTGCTGGTGCCCTTCCATGCTCCACCAGGCAGTGGTTAGTGTGGTGAGTATTGTAGTAATCAGTATAGTGTAGTGGGTATTGTAGTGTAGTGGGTGTTGTAGTAATCAGTGTAATGTAGTGGATGGTGTACTGGTGTACGGACGGATTCTGTTGTGGATACCTGATGCAAGGAAGGACTCTGCTGGGGACACCTAATGCAAGGAAGGACTCTGCTGGGGACACCTAATGCAAGGAAGGACTCTGCTGGTGGCAGGCGACGTGGCAAGTGACACACTTAGGGGTCCCACTGATTCTGCATTATGGTGAGTTGAATTATTTAATTTTATATTACAATGTATTAATAGAAATAATGTGCTTCAATCATCCTGACACCATAACAACCATGGTGACAAGATGATTGAAGCGCCAACACCAGGTATTTGGAGTATCTTTATCTGCTGATTGTCAAACTCTGGAAAACAAATATTGCTATTGTGGTGTAGAATCTGGGGCTGCTGTCCCTCCATCCTTCCCCTTTCCCTCTCCCTCTCCTTCCCGCATTCATCTCAGACTCTAACCACACCCCTTTGAGCCACACCCATTAAGCCACACCCACTATTTTACATAAACCCCGCCCAGTGCCCGCTGCATTTTCACCTTTTTCTATGCCACGCCTATAAATGCATGCCCTGCCTCCTAATGATAATGCAAAAAGTGTCCCCGAATTTTTTTTTACAATGTTGGCAACTATGATATATATATATATATATATATATATATATATATATATATATATATATATATATATATAATTACAAAAAAAACAAAAAAACATAACACGCCTGATTTTGGGGGCCACAGAAGAATATATATGCAAATTGCAAGTGGGGGCCACATCAAACCGGAATGTGGGCTGCAATTGGCCCACGGGCCGGACTTTTGACATGCCTGATCTAAAGTAAACAGCCTATAGAATTCATGAATAATAGAGAACAAGCATTGAAAAGCAGGAAGTCCGGCGCTCTCTGTGATCCACGGACCCAAACCGGATGTGACGGAGCTAGAGCGTCATTATGTCTCATCCGGTTTGGGTCCGTGGAGAGCAGCGAGCGACGGACTTCCTGCTTTTCAATACTTACCTTCTATTTATTAAACAGAATAATGCTATGGAGGCAATTTATTATCCCTACATGATACCTGCTTGACCAATTACACTAAGGAGAGTGAGATATCCGCGGAAAGACCCGTTTACCACGGTGAATCCCATAAAGGGGGCCACGAGTGACACACGGACACCGCCCTCTTGTAGGGATTAAGGTTGTCACTTTTTCTTCAAGCCAAATCCAAACACTTTAGCGGTGCACAGTAATTATTTTTGTTTTAGCATACACTATAGGATTGTAACAGACCTGGGACACCTTTGGGCACTCCAAAGAGAATAGTAATGAGGCGCACATAGTGCCCCCCCCCACCTTCCTGTCAATCACTGCTCGGAGCCACATTCCTGTCTGAGGGCCACACTTGGGACATCCCTGCTCTTTGGAGCCTGCCTGGTGACAGGTTCCTTCCTGTTTGCGCCTCACTGTGAGGTATAGACGGGCGGGCTACATGCGTGTCGGTGGCACGGGACATAAGCTCGCTCCTTGGGGCAGGCTTGCACCACGTGTCATCACGCTGAGGGGGTGCGGAGTGCAATTGATCTCAGTCAGCCTCACCGGGGGTATATTAGCCCACACCCCAGACATCCACAGCAGGGCCATCTTAATAGCATCATGGGCCCCGGGCAAACTAATGCACGTCCCCAATTTACACACCTAATCTCAAGAATGAAAGTAGAAATAGTTGATAGATTTGAATTGAGATTTTTTTTAGCGCTATAAACAAAAAAAGAGCGACCATTATTTAAAAAAAAACAATATATTTTTTTACTTTCTTCTATAAAACACATTGAATGAAGAAATGTAAACTTAGGCCAATATGTATTGTGCTACATATTTTTGGTTAAAAAATCCCAATAAGCGTACGTTGATTGGTTTGCACAAAGGTTTTAGCGTCTACAAACTATGGGATAGATTTATGGGATTTTTCTTCCTAGTAATGGCAGCAATTAGCGACTTATAGTGAGACTGCGATATCGTGGTGGACAAATCACATACAAGGTGACACTTTTTGGAGACCAGTGACAGGAATACAGTGGTCAGTGCTAAAAATATGCACTGTCACTGTACTAATGACACTGGCAGGGAAGGAATTAACATCAGGGGCGATCAAAGGGTTAACTGTGTGCCTAGCTATTGCTTACTCATTGTGGGGGAGGAGCTTTTACTAAGGGAAGGCATTGATCCATGATTCCTGATTTGCAAGAACACAGGATCAATACCTTCCCTACTGACAGAATGGCAATCTGTCTTGTTTATATAGGTAGAGTGCTGTTCTGCTTGTGTCCTGAATGATCGGCGGGTGCCAGCAGACATTGCATCCACTGGACCCCCTGATTGGCTCCCGCTGTGTCCAATTCCAGGTCTGGGGTGCAAGTGCGGGATCACATACTAGGTACAGGATCCTGTGCAGGAGAGCTGCTCCACCACCGTATATATATATATATATATATATATATATATATATAGCGTATACGGTTGGTGAGCAGTTAAAAAAAAAAGAAAGCCCAGCATGTTTTAATGCAGAAGCTGGAGTGAATTGCTGACAAGGCCGCAGCTGAGGGTGTACACATGGTGGAGCCACGATGCTTTGTGACTGCAGAAAGAAAAACACCCCGTACACGCGATAGGATTTTCCGACAACAAATGTTCGATGTGAGATTGTTGTGGGAAATTCCGACCATGTGTGGGCTCCATCAGACATTTTCCATCGGAATTTCCATCACACAAAATTTGAGATCTGGATCTGAAATTTTCCGACAATGGATTTTCTGATGGTGTGTACACAGTTCCGTTGCACAAAGTTTCGCGCATGCTCGGAATCAAGCAGAAGAGCCGCACCGGCTATTGGACTTCATTTTTCTCGTCGTACATGTTCTTGGCAATCGGGATTTCCGACAAGATTTCTGTGACCATGTGTATGCAAGACAAGTTTGAGCCAACATCCGTCAGAAAAAAAAAAACATGGATTTTGTTGTTGGAAAAATTCTATCGTGTGTACAGGGCATAAGGCTGCTTTCACACTGGGGCATTGGGGTCGTCGGCGGTAAAGCGCCGCTATTTTTAGCGGCACTTTACGGTAGTTTTTGCTGCGCTTTTTGGCCGCTAGTGGGGTGCTTTTTAGCCCCGTTAGCGTCTGAAAAAGGGTTCAAAGCTCCGCTGCAGTGGGGATTAGCTGGCACCTCAGTGGCACTGCCCATTGATTTCAATGGGCAGGGGTGCTGCACTCCTGAAGCGCCTCAAAGATGCGGCTTGCAGGACTTTTTTTGGCGTCCTCCAGTGTGAGAGCCATCGGGATATGACACTGGAGAGACAGGAGAGGCTCTTTACAGGCGCTATGCCAGTGATATTTTTAGCGCTATAGCGCCTATAAAGTGCCTTAGTGTGAAAGGGGTCTTTTATCACCAGTTACATTTGACGGGCACTACCGCTCACCAAATGCAACCAAATAAAAGAGTCTGTGCTGCAACTTTCCCATATCCTTGTCCAAGCACATAGTTGTGGGGAGGGTGATGCGGCATTTAGGGGGTTAAAACAGGTGGTGAGGGGGCGATATATCTCCTCCTCACCGCCTGTCTAATACCTCTGAAAAGCAATCCATGTGCCGCAGTTTTTTACAATTCGGACCGGTTCACACTGCTGTGCTGTCCGACATCCCATGTGATTCGCACCGCAGTGCAAATCACATGAGATCTCTGTGCGATGCAAACTCAGCCATACAGATTGTGTCTGAATTTGCATCACATTGGGAGCAAACTGGCACAGGGCCCCCTTTTTTTTTTGGGTTCTGAACCAGAATTGGATGGCTTGGGTGTTCACACCCATGCGATCCGATTCCTGTCTGAATTGACAGGTTGCACTGCGATATGCAAACTGATTTGGGGTGACACTCTCAGCAGTTTGCATAGTGCAGTGTGAACTGCCTGCGAGTTGTATGCGATGCGGGAACCCGCACTGGATTCGCAGGGTTCTGGCATCGCTCCAGTGTGAACCAGAATTGGTTCACACTATGTGGTGCGGGAACTGCATGCGAGGTTTGAACAGGAATTGCACCACATTACTGTTGAACTCACATGCGATTCTTCCGCAGTGCAATTTGAGGCGTTCATTCTGTATGGCTCAAATCGCACCACATCTGTTCCAAAGTGGTGCAGGACCCTTTTTTTTGGCTGCATCAGATTCAGATTGTATGAGTGTTCACACCCATGTGATCCAATTCTGGAAATCACACTGCGTTCATTTCAGGTTATCTTTAAATTAACATGCCCTCCTGCAGTGGTTCACATGAACAGGGTGGGATTTGGATGTGGCGCAGAATCTGACTGCACAGAATTTGTTGGGAAATCACAGTGCAAAAGGCTACTTTCACTCTGAGGCACTTTGCAGGCGATATAGTGTTAAAATTAGCCCCTGTAAAGCGCCCTGAAAGAGCCACTCAATTCACTCCCGAGGGCTTTCACACTGGAGCGGTGCGCTTGCAGGACGGTCAAAAAAGTCCTGCAAGCTGCATCTTTGCAGCACTATAGGAGCCGTGTATTCACCGCTCATAAAGCGCCCCTTCCCATAGAAATCAATGGGGCAGCGCTGCAAATCCGCCAGCAAAGTGCCGCTGCAAGTTTAACCCTTTTTTTCTGCTGCAAAAACGACAGTAAAGCAACACTAAATATAGCGCCGCTTTACTGCCAGCGCCCGCCGGTGCCCGCCCCAGTGTGAAAGTAGCCAAAGTGTGAACCGGCATGTAGACCCCTTTCACACTAAGGTGTTTTGCAGGCACTTTTGGACTAAAAATAGTGCCTGTAAAGTGCCTGAAAAATGGCCTGAGGGCTTTAACACCGAGGTGATGCGCTGGCGGGACATTAAAAAAACTCCTGCAAGCAGCATCTTTGGAGCGGTGGAGGAGCGGTGTATACACCGCATTCTCACGCATCCTGGCACGGAGAACAGATCACCAATGGCATCGCTACTGAGGGTGCGGCCCACACCCAGGTGAAGAGGGGTGACGTCAGAGTTCTGGGACCCCCAAGTCACCTCCATTCCCTCCATGCACAGAGCCCTCCAGGAAACACAAACTTTTAGCACACATTTACATCCCAGGCAATGGTTTAAGGAGGGACTTTACTGGGGACACCTGATGTAAGAAGGGACTCTGCTGAGGGCACCTGATATAAGGAGGGACTCTGCTTGGGGCACCTGATGTAAGGAGGGACTCTGCTTGGGGCACCTGATGTAAGGAGGGACTCTACTGGGGGCCCCTGATGTAAGGATGGACTCTGTTTGGGGCACCTGATGTAAGGAGGGACTCTACTGGGGGCACCTGATGGCATCTGGTGACAGGTGATGTGACAAGTGATGCCCTAAGGGCTCTCACTGATTCTGCATTATGGTGAGTTGAACTATTTCATTTTATATTACAATGTAATAATAAAAATAATGCTCTTCAACCATCCTGACACCATAACAACCATGGTGCCGGGATGATTGGAGCGCCAACACCAGGTGTTTGGAGCATCGTTATCTGCTGATTGATAAACTTTCTGGAATACACATATCTGTATTGTGATGTAGGATCTGGGTCTGCTGTCCCTCCATCCCTCTGTCTTTCCTTCCTTCTCTCTCCTTCCCTCCCTATTTCTTTCTTTCTCCCTCCATCCCTCGTTCATCTCAGAATCAAAAAGTCAGAAAGATACAACAAACTCTTACCTCTGTGACACGCTCAGACGAATCTCGCAATGTTTTACTTCTTTATAACAGTCTCTTGTATATCTCCCACACCCATAGCAGGAAATCGCATGTTTCCTGATCTGTGGTCTCTGAGAGGGCCGTGTACACAGCTGGAGGTTAAAGAGGAAGTAAGCCCTGATGTGTTTTACTTTGTCTTCATTTCTCTGCAAAAGTGAAGCATAATGGGCTACTATGCATCACATCGCATCACATAGTAACCCATTATGTGTCACTTACCTGAAACCAAAGCCTGAGATGTCACCGCTGTCCCCACTAGCAGCGAGCAACCATTCTCACCCCTCTTCCTTCCGGGGGCCGAAGTGGCGTAGAGTCACTCACGTGCATGCACGTGGGAGCCGTCAGTCACGGCATGACCCCTTTAGAAATGACACGATCTACTCTTTCTAAAGTGTGCATGCGCTGTAGACATCAGTGCACAGCTTTATTATACATATCTCCCATGGTGGAGGTTTAGGAGATATTTCCAGCACCTACAGGTACGTATAGGCCTTAATATAGGCTTACCTGTAGGTAAAAGTGGTTGTACAGGGTGGGCAGGGTGTGCAGGGTGTACAGGGTGTGCAAGGTGTACAGGGTTTGCAAGGTGTACAGGGTTTGCAAGGTGTACAGGGTGTGCAGAGTATGCAGGGTGTACAGGGTGTGCAGGGTGTGCAGGGTATACAGGGTGTGCAGGGTGTGCACGGTATACAGGGTGTGCACAGTATACAGGGTGTGCAGAGTATGCAGGGTATACAGGGTGTGCAGGGCATACAGGGTGTGCAGGGTATACAGGGTATACAGGGTGTGCAAGGTATGCAGGGTATGCAGGGTATGCAGGGTGTGCAGGGAATACAGGGTGTACAGGGTATACGGGGTATACAGGGTATGCAGGGTGTGCAGGGTGTGCAGGGTATGAAGGGTGTGCAGGGTATACAGGGTGTGCAGGGTATACAGGGTGTGCAGGGTATGCAGGGTATACAGGGTGTGCAGGGTATGCAGGGTGTGCAGGGTATACAGGGTATACAGGGTGTGCAGGGTATGCAGGGTATGTAGGGTGTGCAGGGTGTGCAGGGTATACAGGGTGTGCAGGGTATACAGGGTGTGCAGGGTATACAGGGTGTGCAGTGTATACAGGGTGTGCAGGGTGTGCAGTGTATACAGGATGTGCAGGGTATACAGGGTGTGCAGGGTATACGGGGTATACAGGGTGTGCAGGGTATACAGGGTGTGCAGGGTATGCAGGGTATACAGGGTGTGCAGGGTATACAGGGTGTGCAGGGTGTGCAGGGTGTGCAGGGTATGCAGGGTATGCAGGGTATACAGGGTGTGCAGGGTATGCAGGGTATACAGGGTGTGCAACCACTTTAACCACTTGCTTACTGGGCACTTAAACACCCTTCCTGCCCAGACCAATTTTCAGCTTTTGGTGCTCTCACACTTTGAATGACAATTACTCAGTCATGCAACACTGTACCCAAATGAATTTTGTGTCCTTTTTTCCCACAAATAGAGCTTTCTTTTTGGTGGTATTTGATCACCTCTGGGGTTTTTATTTTTTGCGCTATAAATGAAAAAAGACCAAATATTTTGAAAAAAAAAACGCATATTTCTTTGTTTCTGTGATAAAATTTTGCAAATTATAATTTTTCTTCATACATTTTGGCCACAATTTATACTGCTTCATATCTTTGGTAAAAATAACCCAAATTAGTGGATATTATTTGGTCTTTGTGAAAGTTAGAGAGTCTACAAGCTGTGGTGCGAATCGCACAAAATTGATCACATCTGATGTACTGGTGGCCTATCTCGCTTCTTGTGACCCGAACAAGTCAGGAAAGTACAAATACCCCCCAAATGACCCCTTTTTTGAAAGTAGACATTCCAAGGTATTTACTAAGATGCATGGTGAGGTTTTTGATGTTGTCATCTTTTTCCCACAATTCTTTGCAAAATGAAGATATTTTTTTTTCTCACAAAATTTTCAATGTAATAGGTTATTTCTCTCACATGCCATGTGTATACCACAAATGACACCCCAAAATACGTTCTGCTACTCCTCCTGAGTATAACGATACCAAATGTGTGAGACTTTTACACAGCCTGGCCACATACAGAGGCCCAATATTGAAATAGCACCATCAGGCGTTCTAGGAGCATAAATTACACATTTCATTTCTCAACCACCTATTACAGTTTTGAAGGCCCTGGAGCACCAGGACAATGGAAATGCCCACAAAGTGACCCCATTTTGGAAAGCTAACACCCCAACGTATAATCTATGAGGCATAATGAGTCGTTTGAATGGTTCATTTTTTTTCCAGAAGTTTTGGGAAAATGTGGAAAAAAAATGAAAACGCATTTTTTTTTACGCAAAGTTGTCCATTTATAAGATATTTCCAACACATAGCATGTACATAGCAAAAATGACACCCCAAAATACGTTCTACTACTCCTCCTGAGTATAACGATATCAAATGTGTGAGACTTTTACACAGCCTGACCACATACAGAGGCCCAATATTGAAATGGCACCATCAGGCGTTCTAGGAGCATAAATTACACATCTTATTTCTCAACCACCTATTACAGTTTTGAAGGTCCTGGAGCACCAGGACAATGGAAATGCCCACAAAGTGACCCCACGTGGCACTGACAACACGTGGCACTGACGACACGTGGCACTGACAGATGGCACTGGAGGCAGATGACACTGGAGGCAGATGGGGCTGACAGATGGGGCTGACAGATGGGGCTGACAGATGGGGCTGGCAGATGGCACTGGCAGATGGCACTGGCAGATGGCGCTGGCAGATGGCGCTGGCAGATGGCACTGGCAGATGGGGCTGGCAGATGGCACTGCGCCTGGCAGATGGCACTGGCTCTGGCAGGTGGCACTGGCTCTGGCAGGTGGCACTGGCGCTGGCAGGTGGCACTGACGGCACTGGCACTGGCGGCACTGGGGCTGACGGCACTGGGGCTGATGGATGGCACTGGCAGGTGGCACTGGCGCTGGCAGGTGGCACTGGCAGGTGGCACATGGCACTAGCAGGTGGCACTGGCACGTGGCACTGGCGGCACTGGGGCTGGCGGCACTGGGGCTGACGGCACTGGGGCTGACGGATGGCACTGGCGCTGGCAGGTGGCACTGGTGCTGGCAGGTGGCACTGGCAGGTGGCACTGGCGGCACTGGCACTGGCGGCACTGGTGGTGGCAGGTGGCACTGGCAGGTGGCACTGGCGGCACTGGGGCTGATGGCACTGGGGCTGACGGATGGCACTGGCACTGGCGGCACTGATGGCACTGGGGCTGACGGCACTGGGGCTGACGGATGGCGCTGGCAGGTGGCACTGGTGCTGGCAGGTGGCACTGGCAGGTGGCACTGGCAGCACTGGGGCTGACGACACTGGCGGCACTAGGGCTGACGGCACAGGGGCTGACGGCAGCCACTGGCGCTGGCAGGTGGCACTGGCGCTGGCACTGGCACTACTGACAGATGGCACTGGGGCTGACAGATGGCACTGGGGCTGACTTACAGATCGCTCTCCCTCCTTACACGCTGTCTCTGTGTGAGGAGGGAGAGACACGGCAATGGGAGATGATCTCATATGTTTACATATGAGATCATCTCCCATTGGCAGCTGCAATCGCGCTGTGAATGGCCACTTTGATTGGCCGTTCACGGCGATCTGTATTTGCCTGTCTCCGGGAGACACGGCGAATACAAAACTTCCGCGATGCGCGCCCCCGGCGGCGCGCATTGCAGAAGTAAACACAAGGCCGTCCAGGGACGACCAGACGAAGGAACCCGCCTGCTCTAAGGCCGTCATTCGGCTATAGGGCGGGCGGGAGGTGGTTAAACTCACCCTCTGGGCTCCTTCAGGACATGTTTACAAAACTCAGATGCACTCAAATGTTTTTTTTTTTTTTAACGCAGTACAAATGCATATGCAAAAAAAAAAAGTTTATGTATTTCAATAAACCTCATTTATACCATTGTGTTGCCTTTATGTGCGTTTATAAATAGTTCAGATTGCTGCATTTTGTGTGATTCCATCAAAACAATCCAATCCACAAACAATTGAATAGCCTTAATGTCTCATCTGATCAATTACGATAGGCTTAGTTTAAACTGAATCGATCGGTCAGGGCGGAATATTATCATTTTCAATCAGTCAGCAGCACTGAGAAACACTATCTTACCAAAAGTATTGGGACACCTGCCTTTACATGAACTTTAATGACATCCCAGTCTTAGTCCAGAGGGTTCAATATTGAGTTGGCTCCGCCCTTTGCAGCTATAACAGCTTCACCTCTTCTGGGAAGGCCATCCACAAGGTTTAGGAGATGTGTTTATGGGAAGGTTTGATTATTCTTCCAGAAGCACATTTGAGAGGTCAGGCACTGATGTTGGATGAGAAGGCCTGGCTCTCAGTCTCCACTCTAATTCATCCCAAAAGTGTTCTATCAGGTTGAGTTCAGGACTCTGTGCAAGCCAGTCAGGTTCATATACCCCAAACGTGTTCATCCTTGTCTTTATGGACCTTGCTTTGTGCACTGGTCAACATCATTTTGTGGAGGGGGGATTATGGTGTGCAGTGGGGGCTGGTGTTTTTTTTTTTTGGGCGGGCAAACAACCACCCCCTCTGGTTCATTCGGTGGCTCCCCCACCCCCACTGCTCCCAATCGGTTAGGTCACCCTCCCCCCAGGAGTCTTGCGGCAGGTCATCTAGCCCCACACTTACCATCTCTTTCCCTCCTCCTCCTAGGCATCCAAAAGGATCACCTGTCCTTTAAGCCAATTGGGTGACGGGTTTCAGGACCCACTTCCTGATTGACTGGGAGGAAGAACAGTGTGAGAATAGTGAATATTAATTTGCTATTGTAAAACAACCGGGTGGGCTTGGAGCGCAGTGCTCTGCACCCCGAGACCACCCTTTTTTGAAGCTCACCCTTTTTTTTAAGTCTATTAGAGCCTTTCCAACCCCATTGGAATCCATGCATTTGGTGCCCTGCATGTAGACACATGGATAGGGGGGCAGCGCCCATGCGCCCCTAATGGACAGGCTGCCACTGATGGTGAAGGGTTGTTTTTCAGGGATTGGGCTTGGCCCCTTAGTTCTTAACAAAGAATGCAACAAGAAATGTAAGTGTAGCACTGGTGTTTTTGCCTACTAACATAATGCAATGTAAGTCTATGAGCAGTGTTATAGCTTAGCATTTGGCACCATCTAGTGGCCAAAACAGGAAATGGACTTCAATTATTTTCCTTCTTCTATAGCACTAGAAAGATGACAGGAAGTGACTGTTCTGTTTACATTTTACTGTGACCTACCTACCCAGAATGCCAGGTGACCTACCCATGATCACCCCTCTACTGAACTGGATGCTGGGTAGGCTATAAAAGAGCCCGTTCGACCACCATTTTCTTTCTAGACACACGGCCTGCCTGCAAGGAGGTGTATGTGTGTGCGTGTGCGTGCGTGCGTGCGTGTGTGTTCTTGTGGAGTGGAGGCATCCATCTGTTTGGACCCAGTTTGTCACCCATAGTTTTCTAACACACTTTTTAAACACCCAGACTTTAACACAGTGTTGCTGGGACCTGTAGTGCCACGGAAGAGAATTTATTAAAGAGTCTGAGTTTAAGCAGGCCTCAAGCCTACCCTTCACCTTACTATTAGCACAGTGTTATCCAAAGCTAATTACACCAGAGGCAGTTGCAGGTGTACCACACTACAGGAACAGTTCTAATATTCACCTCCCATTAACCCTTTGTTGTTCCACTGTTGGATTACAATTGTTACAACATCTATAGCTAGCAGAAGAAAGAAGATCAAAGACTGCATCTTTTATTGCAAGGCCTTGCATCTTATTAAAGTAGGGGGAGCTCCCTAGTGATTGTGTTGTACTGCATTTAACACTTTGCATTTTTGTGTTCACCATTAGGGATGAGCCGAACACCCCCCGGTTCGGTTCGCACCAGAACTTGCGAACGACCCCCGCGTTCGGTACGAACGTTAGAACCCCATTGAAGTCTATGGGACTCGAACGTTCGAATTGGAAAGTGCTAATTTTAACGGCTAATATGCAAGATACTGTCCTAAAAAGGGTTTGGCGACCTGCCTCCTGCCTCAGGGGACATGGGTCACTGCAAAAAAAAGTTTTAAAAACTACCGTTTTGGCGGGAGCACTGATTTTAATGACGATTAAAGTGAAAAAAAAAAAGTGAAATATTCCTTTAAATATGGTGCCTGGGGGGTGTCTATAGTATGCCTGTGAAGTGCCACGTGTTTCCCGTGTTTAGAACAGTCCCTGCACAAAATGACATTAAACGGAAATAACACCATATAAAACTGCTTGTGGTTTTAATGTTATATCTGGTTCCTGCAATATGGTTGAAAATCATTCAGAAAAATGGCATGGGTAGCCCTCCCTGCCCATTACCAGCCTATTTGGGTCTTGTACGCATATTAAGGGGAACCCCGTACCCATATTAAAAAAAAGGAAATGCGTGTGGCCCCCAGGCCCTATATACTCAGAACAGCAGTATACAGGCGGTGCAAACAAGACAGGGACTGTGTAGGTTTGTTGTGTTAAGTTGAATCTGTTTGTCATTTTCAACCGGTACATTTTTAAAGTGTAGCTCCAGTCAAAAAAACTATCTTTAAGCTTTTTGGAAAACATAGGGAAGGGTTATCACCCCTGTATAATTTGTTTTGTCGTCCATCTTTTTTCATCTCACTTGCTGCTGTCTCCTTGCGTTTGCAAGTAGGAGATGTTTGTAAGTTGGATGTTTGAAAGTAGGGGCCTGCCCTATATTATAGCGGTATGTACTGGGTACAGAGCACGCAGACAGCACGCACTATCTCCTAACACTACTGACTGCAAGCTCTATTATTAACCACTTGTTAGCCCAATGTTTGCATAAAGTGAAAGATGAAGTTATGCTGAGTAAATAGATATCAAACATGTCACTCTTCAAAATTGCACATGCCCGTGGAATGGCGCCAAACGTTGCTACTTAAAAAATCCCCATAGGCGATGCTTTAATTTTTTTTTTACTGGTTACATGTTTTGAGTTGCAGAGGAGGTCTAGGACTAGAATTATTGCTCTCGCTCTAACATTCTCGGGGGGATACCTCACATGTGTGGCACATGCGAGCACATGGGGACATGGGCGCTTTAATTTTTATTTTATTTTTTTATTGTTCATTTTACTTTATTTATTTTAGTTTGACATTTTTTTCCCAAAAATATATTTTTGATCACTTTTATTCCTATTACAAGAAATGTAAACATCCCTTGTAATAGGAATATGGGGTGACAGGTCCTCTTTACAGTGAAATCTGGGGGGTCAATATGACCCCACATCTCACCTCTAGGCTGGGAAGCCTGAAATAAAAAATAAAAAAAAGATTCTGGCTTTGATTGTACTGGCGAGTTGGTAGAAGCACCGGAGGGTGGTGAGGGGTGGGGGGCGTCTATGGCTGGGTATTTCAGGGTATCACCGAGTATGGCTGGGTATCTCTGAGTATGGCTGGGTATGGCAATTTATGGCAGGGTATTACAGAGTATTGGCCGGGTATTGGCGGGGTACTACAGAGTAATAGCAGGGTACTGCAGAGTATTGGGGGTACTGCAGAGTAATGGCGGGTACTGCAGAGTATTGGGGGGTACTGCAGAGTAATGGGGGTTACTGCAGAGTAATGGGGGTACTGCAGAGTAATGGCGGGGTACTGCAGAGTAATGGCGGGGTACTGCAGAGTAATGGCAGGGTACTGCAGAGTAATGGCAGGGTACTGCACTGCAGAGTAATGGCGGGGTACTGCAGAGTAATGGCAGGGTACTGCACTGCAGAGTAATGGCGGGGTACTGCACTGCAGAGTAATGGCGGGGTACTGCACTGCAGAGTAATGGCGGGGTACTGCAGAGTAATGGCGGGGTACTGCAGAGTAATGGCAGGGTACTGCACTGCAGAGTAATGGCGGGGTACTGCACTGCAGAGTAATGGCGGGGTACTGCAGAGTAATGGCGGGGTACTGCAGAGTAATGGCAGGGTACTGCACTGCAGAGTAATGGCGGGGTACTGCACTGCAGAGTAATGGCGGGGTACTGCAGAGTAATGGCGGGGTACTGCAGAGTAATGGCAGGGTACTGCAGAGTATGCACTGGTATTGCAGAGTATTGGCAGGGAATTGAGGGGTTAAATTCGGTGAGCAGCGATGTGGGCACTGCAGATGCAGCCCACATCGCTGCTGACACCGATCTCTTTCCCCTCCGCTGTACCGATCGGTACAGAAAGGGGAGGGAGGAACAGGCGTCATAACATAACGCCGGTTTGTTTCCAAGTGATCACTCCGTCATTTGACGGAGCAATCACGTGGTAAACGGCCGCTATGGACCCGGCGGTCACGGATGCTCTCGAGTGCGCACACCTCGGGGCACGCGAGAGCAGAATTCTGGGAGGCCGTTAATTAATGGCCTCTCTGAGTTAAACAACCGCCCTGAAGCCGTTAATCGGCAATGGGCATTTGTTAAGTGGTTAAAGCTAGATCACTAGCTATATAGGTGAGGTGAATATAGTGGTGTATACTGCAGTCAGGGCACAGACAACAACCACTACACAGCAGCAAGATAGGAAATCAGCCAAAAACGATTGGTGTGTACTGTGTTGAAGGTACACAGAACACCCACTGCTTCAGATGCAAAGTAACACACTACAGGAGGCCGCCTTAAAGGCGGCCTTATATAGTGTGGGGCGTGCACTACACAGCCTAAGCTATGATTGGCCACAGGCAGGATGCCTGTGGCCAATCATGGCTCTCCTCGCTGCCGGCGCTGCGATTGGCCAAGCATGCGGGGTCACAGTGCATGCTTGGCCAATCATCGGGCAGCAATGCACTGCGCCAACGCAGTGCATTGTGGTCCGCGCGCGCGTCACTCGAATTTTGACGCGAACGGCCAAAACGTTCGGAATTCGCCAAACGCACGAACAGCCAATGTTCGAGTCGAACGTACGTTCGACTCGAACACGAAGCTCATCCCTATTCACCACAGTGTGCTGGAAGTGGGAAGGTGCCCAGAGTAAGACTTAGTCACTCTGAGCACTAGTCCCAATTGGAGACACATTCTAAGGGATCATATAAGACAACTGTACATGTACAAACTGTTGTGCTGTTACATTATGTGGGTGTGACAGTGCAAATGCTGTAATTACTATTTTACACTAACCCCGGTGAAAATACGTTTCTGGTTAAGTACTATTTGTGTGGAGTGTTGTTCCTTTTCCAGCAGGTGGAACATCGGATACCCAGGTAATAACAAAGGTATACTATTATTATATTGCATATTGTGGGCTTGTCCTTCACTATTAGATTCACACCAATATTGCACCACAGCTGTGTCAAGGGGACTGAGCCAAGTCATTGGGGGATTAATAGCAGAGTACAGGCCCAAACAAATTCAGCCGCTCCTTCGAGGGTCAGTGCTACAAAAGGGTGCAATTAGAGCAGCTAAGATAGAAAACGAAAGACACGTAGTGGAGGAGAGCAAAAAAAAAAAAATCCCAAGAAATTCTTTAACCACTACAATACCGGGGGGCACTTTCACCCCCTTCCTTCCCACACCAATTTTCAGCTTTCATCGCTCTCACACTTTCAATGACAATTGCGCGGTCATGCTACGCCGTACCCAAATGAAATTTTGATCATTTTGTTCACACAAATAGAGCTTTCTTTTGGTGGTATTTATTCACGACTCAGTTTTTTATTTTTTGCGATATAAGCAAAAAAAGAGCGGAAATTTTGAAAAAATAAAAAAAACATTATTTTCTTCTTTCTATTTTAAAAGAAATCCAATAAAATCGAATTTTGTCATAAATTTAAGCCAAAATGTATTCTGCTACGTTTTTGGTAAAAAAAAAAAATTGTAAAGTGTATAATAATTGGTTCGTGTGATCACGGACATATGTACGCAAATGATCATGTACAGATGTGTGCAGGTGATCACGGACATATGTGTGCAGATAATCATTGGGGACATGTGATTTTACTGTTACATATGTGGGGGACATGTGTTTTTATTATTTGGGGACATGTGTTTTGAGGACATGTGTGGGGACACTAGGTTGGTGATCAGTGAGTAAAAAGCTCATATTCACTGATCACCAGCCGGCTGCAGTGATCTGTTCTCCTCTCCTCAGCGATGACTTCTGTGTGAGGAGAGGAGAGCCGATTGCCTAGCAACCGGCTCTGTGTTTACATCACATGAAGGCTGTGATTGGACACGGTCGTCATGTGATCAGGAGGCCCAATCACAGAGCTCTCCTGCCACTTGGAGATGCGCCGTGTCCGGGTGACACGCGCGCATCTGGATCGCACAGCTGCGTGTGTCTGCGCGCGATCCCCCTACTGAACGGGACATTCCTGAACATCTACTCAGAAGAAGAGAGCGCCCACCCGGCCGTATATATGTACATTGGCTGGGTGGGAAGTGGCTAAGTATATAAACAGTAAAAAAGGGAGGACAGCCCATATTGGCCCCATAAAGAACGTGGAAGGACATCTGGTTACAAAATATGGAGATATGGCGAAGGTATTGACTTTATTCTTCTCCTCAGTCTTCACAAGGGAATTGGGGGCTTCAGTAACCAAAACTGCAGAGTTTATCCTCATATCACATCACAGGAAGCACCTCCATGGCTAACAGAGGACAGAATTAGAAATAGACTTGGGAAACTTACCATTAACAAATCACCAGCTCCAGATGGCTTGCATCCGAGGGTACTTAGGGAACTCAGTCAAGTAATTGCCAGACCATTGTTCCTAATTTTTACTGACAGTCTACTGACTGGAATGGTACCAGCTGATTGGAGAAAAGCCAATGTAGCACCAATATTTAAAAAAAGGGCCCAAAATACATCCCTGGAATTACAGAAATAGTATGTAAGCTCTTGGAGGGGATGATAAGGGACTATATACAAGATTTTAGTAAAGAGAACGGTATCATTAGCAGTAATCAGCATGAATTCATGAAGAATCGTTCTTGCCAAACCAAACTATTAACCTTCTATGAGGTGGTGAGTTGCCAGCTAGATAAAGGAAGGCCCATAGACGTGGTGTATCTGGATTTTGCTGGATATTTCTGGATAATAAGATACGTGGCTACTCATTAAAATTAGAAGAAAAGAGGTTTAACCTTAACCACTTGCTGACCGCCGCACGACGATGTACGTCGACAGAATGGCACGGGCAGGCATATGGGCGTACATGTACGTCCCTGCCTTCCCGCGGGTGGGGGGCCCGATCAGGCCCCCCCGGTGCCAGCGGCGGTCGGTATCCGTTCAGGAGCGATCCGGGATGAGGGGGCAGCCATTCGTTCATGGCCACCCCCTCGCGATCGCTCCTGACGAATAGAAGTGAAGCGTGACATCACTTCCTCTCCTGTAATGTAAACACAGGCAGAGGAAGTGAGGTAATCTCTCCTCCGTGTCGGTATTTTTCGTTCCGGCACAGAGAGAGGATCGGTGAGTTGCACCAACACACCACACGTACAGTAGAACATGCCAGGCACACTCTCACCCCCCCTTCACCCCCGATCACCCCCCCAATCACCCCTGCACCCCCAATCACAGTGACACAATTGCATTTTTTTTTTTTGCATTGGTGTCATTTATGACTGTAATAACTGTTAGGGCAGTTAGGGTTAGCCCCCTTTAGTTCTAAGGTACCCCCCCTAACCCCCCCAATAAAGGTTTAACCCCGTGATCACCCCCCGTCACCAGTGTCACTAAGGCTGGGTTCACATTGCAGCGGTTTATGAGAACGGATGTGATTTGCACCGCACTGCAGTGCAAATCACATCCGATCTCTGTGCGATTAGAGTTCAGCCATACAGATAGTATGGCTGAATTTGCGTCGCACCCGCCGCAAACTCGCACGGGACCCTTTTTTTGGTCCGCAGCAGAATCAGATCGCATGGGTGTTCACACCATGCGATCCGATTCCTGTCCGAGTTTGCAGATCGCACTGCGATATGCGAACTGATCTGAGGGTGTCATTAACATTTCACTGACACTCCCAGCAGTTCGCATAGGGCAGTGTGATACGGGAACCCGCCGCGGATTCGTGTCGTTCCCGCATCGCTCCAGTGTGAACCCAGCCTAATAAGCGATTGTTTTTCTGATTGCTGTGTTAGTGTCACAGGTGACGCTAGTTAGGCAGGTAGGTATTTAGGTTCGCCACAGCTTTTTATAGCGCCAGGGACCCCCATATACTACCGCATAAAGCCCCCTGATTGCCCCCTAGTTAACCCTTTCACCAGTGATCACCATATAACTGTTACAGGTGACGCTGGTTGGTTAGTTATTTTTTTATAGTTTCAGGGCACCCGCCATTATTACCTAATAAAGGTTTAACCCCCTGATCACCCGGTGGGTGATATAAGTTTGAGGGTCAGATAAGGTCTGCGTCGCCCCAGGCAGCGTCAGGTTAGTGCCAGTACCGCTAACACCCATGTGCAAAGCATACACCTCCCTTAGTAATATAGTATCTGATCAGATCTATATTAGCGTCGCCAGCAGTTTAGGTTTCCCAAAACGCATTGTTAGCGGGATCAGCCCAGATACCTGCTAGCACCTGCGTTTAGCCCCTCCGCCAAGCCCAGATCAGCCCACCCAAGTGCAGTATCGATCGATCACTGTCACTTACAAAACACAACACACATAACTGCAGTGTTCGCAGAGTCAGGCCTGATCCTGATTTTTTTTTGTAGCGTTTTGATACAGTCGCTGACAGCCTAGGTGCTTTTTTACCTGTGAGTCTCACTAGTGTACCCCTAAATTTAGGGGTGTCTACTTTCCAAAATGGGGTCATTGGGGGGGGTTTGTGCCATCTTGGCATTTTATGGCCTTCAAAACTGCGATAGGTAGTGAGGAGTAAAATCAAAAATTTACACCCTTAGAAATCCTGAAGGCGGTGCTTGGTTTTCGGGGCCCCGTACGCGGCTAGGCTCCCAAAAAATCTCACACATGTGGTATCGCCGTACTCAGGAGAAGCAGCAGAATTTATTTTGGGGTGTCATTTCACATATGCCCATAGCATGTGTGAGCAATATATCATTTAGTGACAACTTTGTGAAAAAAATAAAAAATAAATAAAAGTTTGTAATTTTCCCGCAACTTGTGGCAAAATATAAAATATTCCATGGACTCAACATGCCTCTCAGCAAATAGCTTGGGGTGTCTACTTTCTAAAATGGGGTCATTTGTGGGGGTTTTGTGCCATCTTGGCATTTTATGGCCTTCAAAACTGTGATAGGTAGTGAGGAGTGAAATTACAAATGTACGTCCTTAGAAATCCTGAAGGCGGTGCTTGGTTTTCGGGGCCCCGTACGCGGCTAGGCTTCCAAAAAGTCGACCACATGTGGTATCCCCATACTCAGGAGAAGCAGCAGAATGTATTTTGGGGTACAATTCCACATATAACCATGGCATGTGTGAGCAATATATCATTTAGTGACAACCTTGTGTAAAAAAAAAAAAAAAAAATTTTTGTCATTATTCAATCGCTTGAGGCAAAAAAATAAAATATTCAATGGGCTCAACATGCCTCTTATCAATTTCCTTAGGGTGTCTACTTTCCAAAATGGGGTCATTTGGGGGGGTTTTGTACTGCCCTGCCATTTTAGCACCTCAAGAAATGAGATAGGCAGTCATAAACTAAAAGCTGCGTAAATTCCAGAAAACGTACCTTAGATTGTAGATGTGACAACTTTTGCGCAAACCAATAAATATACAATTATTGACTTTTTTTACCAAAGACATGTGGCTGAATACATTTTGGCCTAAATGTATGACTAAAATTGAGTTTATTGGATTTTTCTAATAACAAAAAGTAGAAAATATCATTTATTTTTCAAAATTTGTGGCCTTTTTACGTTTATATCGCAAAAAATAAAAATCGCAGAGTCAGTCAAATACCTTTAAAAGAAAGCTCTATTTGTGGGAAGAAAAGGACGCAAATTTTGTTTGGGTACAACATTGCATGACCGCGCAATTACCAGTTAAAGCAGCGCAGTGCCAAATTGTAAAAAGACCTCTGGTCATTGACCAGCAAAATGGTCCGGTCTGAAAGTGGTTAAAAAAGAAAAGAAGGAAATAATGTGCTTCAATCATCCTGATACCATAACAACCATGGTGCCGGGATGATTGGAGCGCCAACACCAGGTGTTTGGAGTATCTTTATCTGCTGATTGATAACCTTTCTGGAATACATATTTGTATTGTGGTGTAGGAGATACAAGAAATTCTTACCTCTGTGACACGCTCAGATGGATCTCGCAATGTTTCACTTCCTTATACAGTCTCTTGTATATATCACCCCATCCCCCATAGCAGGAAATCACGTGTTTTCTGAGCTCTCTGAGAGGGACGTGTACAGAGCAGAAGAATAACCTCGCCCTCTCATTCCTATCAGGACTTCACAAAAATCACATCCAATAAAATGTTCTTTTTTTTTTTTTAACGCAGTACAAATGCATATGCAAAAAAAAAAAGTTTGTGTATTTCAATAAACCTCATTTATACCATTGTGTTGTCTTTATGTGCGTTTATAAAAAGTACAGCTTGCTGCATTTTGTGTGATTCCATCAAAACAATCAAATCCACAAACAATTGAATAGCCTTAATGTCTCATCCGATCAATTTTGATAGGATTCGATCAAACTGAGTCAATCGGTCAGGGCGGAATATTATCATTTTCAATTAGTCAGCAGCACTGAGAAACACTATATTACCAAAAGTATTAGGACACCTGTCTTTACACATATGAACATTAATGACCCCCCCAGTCTAAGCCCCTGTACACACGGTCGGAGATTTCGACAACCAAATCTGTCGGATTTTGTCCATCGGATCTTGTCCGAAACTGTTGCATACACACACGGTCGGACTAAGTTGTCGAAAAATCCGATCATTCAGAACGTGATGACGTAATTTCGTTACGACGGGACTATGTTCAGGCTAGTAGCCAATAGCTTTGATGTAAGAATTTGATCTGAGCATGCGTGGCACTTGGTCCGATCAAAATTCTCTACACATGATCGGAGTATGTCCGATCGAACCAGTTGGTCGGGAAATATTTCCAACACGTTGGAAAATTGGGTCCGATGGATATTCCGACTGAATCAGTCCGATGCAGACCACACACAGTCGGATTCTCCAACGACACGGTCTGATAGGACACATTCCGACGGATTCTCCGACCATGTGTACAAGGGCTTAGTCTGGATGGATCAATATTGAGTTGGCCCTTTGCAGCTATAACAGCCTCCTCTGGGAACACAAGGTTTAGGAGGGTGTCTAGGGGAATTTCAATTTAAATTGTGCTGGTTTATAACAGATGATCCCAACTGATACCTTAACCTCTTGCTTACTGGGCATTTAAACCCCCTTCCTTTCAGCGCTGTCACACTTTGACAATTGTTCGGTCGTGCTGCACTGTACTCAAATGAAATTGTTATCATTTTCTTCACACAAATGGAGCTTTCTTTCTTTTGGGGGTATTTAACCACTTGACCACCGGGCACTTAAACACCCTTAATAACCAGACCAATTTTCAGCTTTCGGTGCTCTCACATGTTGAATGACAATTACTCAGTCATGCAACACTGGACCTATATGACATTTTTGTCCTTATTTTCACACAAATGGAGCTTTCTTTTGGTGGTATTTATTCACCGCTGGGTTTTTTATTTTTTGTGCTATAAAAGAAAAAATACAGAAAATTCTGTAAAAAAATGAATTTTTCTTTGTTTCTGTTATAAAATTTTGCAGATTAGTAATTTTTTCTTCATAAATTTTGGCCAAAATTTATACTACTACACAAAGGCATGATGAGTTTTTTGAAGTTGTAATTTTTTCCCACAATTCTTCGCAAAATCAAGATTTTTTTAACTTTTTTTTTCACAAAATTGTCATATTATCAGTTTATTTCTCACACATAGCATATGCATACCACAAATTACACCCCAAAACACATTCTGCTATTACTCCCGAGTACGGCGATACCACATGTGTGAGATTTTTACACAGCGTGGCCACATACAGAGGCCCAACATGCAGGGAGCGCCATCAGGCGTTCTGGAGCACCCAGGACAATTCTGACATTTCTCTCCTACATGTAAAAATCATCATTTATTTGCTAGAAAATTACATAGAATCCCAAAACATTATATATGTTTTTTTTTAGCAAACACCCTGGAGAATACAATGGCGCTCGTTACAACTTTTTCTCTCGCACGGTATTTGCACAGCTATTTTTCGAACGTGTTTTTTTCAGAAAAAAAAACTTTCATGCTTAAAAAAATCAAAAAATAAAAAACAGTAAAGTTAGCCCAATTTTTGCATAATGTGAAAGATGAAGTTACGCTGAGTAAATAGATACCTAACATGTCACTCTTCAAAATTGCACACGCTCGTGGAATGGCGCCAAACGTCGCTACTTAAAAATCCCCATAGGCGACAATTTAATTTTTTTTACTGGTTATATTTTTTTAGTTACAGAGGAGGTCTAGGGCTAAAATTATTGCTCTCGCTCTAACGTTCGCACCAATACCTCACGTGTGTGGTTTGAACACCGTTTTCATATGTGGGCGGGACTTACATATGCGTTCGCTTCTGCATGCAAGCACATGGGGATAGGGGCGCTTTAAAAAAAAAAAAATTATTTTTCATTTTACTTTTATTTATTTTAGTTTGACATTTTTTTCCCCAAAAATAAATTTTTTGATCACTTTTATTCCTATTACAAGGAATGTAAACATCCTTTGTAATAGGAATATGGCATGACAGGTCCTCTTTACAGTGAGATATGGGGTCAATAAGACCCCGCATCTCACCTCTAGGCTCAGAAGTCTGAAAAAAAAAAAAAAAAGGATTCTGGCTTTGATCGTATTGGCGAGTCGGTAGAAGCACCGGAGGGAGGGGTGGATGTCTATGGCTGGGTATTGCAGGGTATCACCGACTATGGCTGGGTATCTCCGAGTATGGCTGGGTATCTCAGAGTATGGCTTTGCAGGGTATTGCGTTGCAGAGCATTGCAGGGTATTGGCGGGTGTTGCAGAGCATGGCAGAGTGTTGCAGTGTATTGGCGGGTGTTGCAGAGCATTGCAGAGTGTTGCAGGGTATTGGCGGGTGTTGCAGAGCATTGCAGAGTGTTGCAGGGTATAGGCGGGTGTTGCAGAGTGTTGCAGAGCATTGGCGGGTCTTGCAGAGCATTGCAGGGTATTGGCGGGTGTTGCAGAGCATTGCAAAGTGTTGCAGGGTATTGGCGGGTGTTGCAGAGCATTGCAGAGTGTTGCAGGGTATTGGCAGGTGTTGCAGGGTATTGGCGGGTGTTGCAGAGCATTGCAGAGTGTTGCAGGGTATTGGCGGGTGTTGCAGAACATTGCAGAGTGTTGTAGGTTATTGGCGGGTGTTGCAGAGCATTGCAGAGTGTTGCAGGGTATTGGCAGGTGTTGCAGAACATTGCAGAGTGTTGTAGGTTATTGGCGGGTGTTGCAGAGCATTGCAGAGTGTTGCAGGGTATTGCAGGGTATTGCAGAGTGTTGCAGAGCATTGCAGAGTGTTGCAGGGTATTGCAGAGTATTTCAGAGTATTGCAGGGTGTTGCAGAGTGTTGCAGGGTAATGGCAAGGAATTGAGGGGTTACATTTCGGTGAGCAGCGATGTGGGCACTGCAGATGCAGATTTCTTCCCCCTCCGCTGTACCGATCGGTACAGAGAGGGGGAGGGAGGAACCGGCGTCATAACATGACGCCGGTTTGTTTACAAGTGATCACTCCGTCATTTGACGGAGCGATCACGCTGTAATCGGCCGCAATGAGCGGCCGTTTACCATGATCCGTGTTGAAAAACTTGTTTTTAACAGTGTTTTGTACTAGCGTTTATGGGCGTTTTTTTATAAAAATACACAGAGGACACTCCAAAAATCCCACATTGCATTGAAAAAATAGAACGCAGAACGCAAATTAACGCACGTTTATGTGCTATGTGTTAAATATCATGTCTGGGGTGTGTCTATAGTATACCTGTAAAGTGGCACATTCTTCCCGTGTCTAGAACAATACCACAGCAAAATGGCATTTCTAAAGGAAAATTGTCATTCAAAAAGACCCCCCTGTGACATGCAGACTGTGACCCCCCTGTGACATGCAGACTGTGACCCCACCTGTGACATGCAGACTGTGACCCCACTGTGACATGCAGACTGTGACCCCACCTGTGACATGCAGACTGTGACCCCACCTGTGACATGCAGACTGTGACCCCACTGTGACATGCAGACTGTGACCCCACCTGTGACATGCAGACTGTGACCCCCCTGTGACATGCAGACTGTGACCCCCCTGTGACATGCAGACTGTGACCCCACCTGTGACATGCAGACTGTGACCCCACTGTGACATGCAGACTGTGACCCCACCTGTGACATGCAGACTGTGACCCCACCTGTGACATGCAGACTGTGTTGCCTGTGACCCCTGTGCCAACCAGCCAGCCTGTGTGTAGCCGATACAGTTTATTGCTGTCCCTTCCTCGCAAGAAGCCTGTGTCCCGCTGTGTCTTCATGATGCAGCCGATCAATTGGCGTGTGAGGGGTTAATCTAACTCAGCTGTATTAGTCGGCAGTAACTCTGCACTTGGTTTGTTTTGTCTGAAACTGGCACATTTGATGTAGCAGCAAAGGATACCTTCTTTCATGGGATACCGATCTGCATGCTACACTGGCCCTTCCATCACTGATTGTCTTGGCTCTCCCCGGCCTTTCTGTAGACAAGGCTTCCCAGCTTGGCCTAGGCCCCACATCCTCCCACACCACAGGTACTACAACCGCCATGATCTGGTGGACACGGCTGCTGCACGTGACCTCCAGACTGTATTTCCATCCTCCTAGCATGTTGCTGGTGCCCTTGCATGCTCCACCAGGCAGTGGTTAGTGTGGTGGGTATTGTGGTAATCAGCATAGTGTAGTGGGTGTTGTAGTGTAGTGGGTGTTGTAGTAATCAGTGTAATGTTGTGGATGGTGTACTGGTGTACGGACGGATTCTGTTGTGGATACCTGATGCAAGGAAGGACTCTGCTGGGGACACCTAATGCAAGGAAGGACTCTGCTGGGGACACCTAATGCAAGGAAGGACTCTGCTGGTGGCAGGCGATGTGGCAAGTGACACACTTAGGGGTCCCACTGATTCTGCATTATGGTGAGTTGAATGATTTAATTTTATATTACAATGTATTAATAGAAATAATGTGGTTTAATCATCCTGACACCATAACAACCATGGTGCCAAGATGATTGAAGCGCCAACACCAGGTATTTGGAGTATCTTTATCTGCTGATTGTCAAACTCTGGAAAACAAATATTGCTATTGTGGTGTAGAATCTGGGGCTGCTGTCCCTCCATCCCCCCCTTTCCCTCTCCATCCCGCATTCATCTCAGACTCTAACCACACCCCTTTGAGCCACGCCCGTTAAGCCACAGCACGGCATTTTCCCCTTTTTCTATGCCACACCTATAAATGCATGCCCTGCCTCCTAATTATAATGCAACTCCGCCTACAGCTAAAAAAGTGTCCCAGAATTTTTTTTTACAATGTTGGCAACTATGATTTTATATATATATATATATATATATATATATATATATATATATATATATATATATATATATATATATATATATATATATATATATATATAGATACATACATATAATTACAAAAAAAACAAAAAACATTACACGCCCGATTTTGGGGTCCACAGAAGAATATATATGAAAATTGCAAGTGGGGGCCACATCAAACCAGAATGTGGGCTGCAATTGGCCCACGGGCCGGACTTTGGACATGCCTGATCTAAAGTAAACAGCCTTTAGAATTCATGAATAATAGACAACAAGCATTGAAAAGCAGGAAGTCCGGCGCTCTCTGTGATCCACGGACCCAAACCAGATGTGACGGAGCTAGAGCGTCACTATGTCACATCCGGTTTGGGTCCGTGGAGCGCAGCGAGCGCCGGACTTCCTGCTTTTCAATACTTACCTTCTATTTATTAAACAGAATAATGCTATAGAGGCAATTTATTATCCCTACATGATACCTGCTTGACCAATTACACTAAGGAGAGTGAGATATCCGCGGAAAGACCCGTTTACCACTGTGAATCCCATAAAGGGGGCACGAGTGACACACGGACACCGCCCTCTTGTAGGGATTAAGGTTGTCACTTTTTCTTCAAGCCAAATCCAAACACTTTAGCGGTGCACAGTAATTATTTTTGTTTTAGCATACACTATAGGATTGTAACAGACCTGGGACACCTTTGGGCACTCCAAAGAGAATAGTAATGAGGCGCACATAGTGCCCCCCCACCTTCTTGTCAATCACTGCTCCGAGCCACATTCCTGTATGAGGGCCGCACTTGGGACATCCCTGCTCTTTGGAGCCTGCCTGGTGACAGGTTCCTTCCTGTTTGTGCCTCACTGTGAGGTATAGACGGGCGGGCTACATGCGTGTCGGTGGTGCGGGACATAAGCTCGCTCCTTGGGGCAGGCTTGCACCACGTGTCATCACGCTGAGGGGGTGCAGAGTGCAATTGATCTCAGTCAGCCTCACCGGGGGTATATTAGCCCACACCCCAGACATCCACAGCAGGGCCATCTTAATAGCATCATGGGCCCCGGGCAAACTAATGCACGTCCCCAATTTACACACCTAATCTCAAGAATGAAAGTATAAATAGTTGATAGATTTGAATTGAGATTTTTTTATCGCTATAAACAAAAAAGAGCGACCATTATTTAAAAAAAAACTATATTTTTTTACTTTCTTCTATAAAACACATTGAATGAAGAAATGTAAACTTAGGCCAATATGTATTGTGCTACATATTTTTGGTTAAAAAATCACAATAAGCGTATGTTGATTGGTTTGCACAAAGGTTTTAGCGTCTACAAACTATGGGATAGATTTATGAGATTTTTCTTTCTAGTAATGGCAGCAATTAGCGCCTTATAGTGAGACTGCGATATTGTGGTGGACAAATCACATACAAGGTGACACTTTTTGGAGACCAGTGACACGAATACAGTGCTAAAAATATGCACTGTCACTGTACTAATGACACTGGCAGGGAATGAATTAACATCAGGGGCGATCAAAGGGTTAACTGTGTGTCTAGCTATTGCTTACTCATTGTGGGGGAGGAGCTTTTACTAAGGGAAGGCATTGATCCATGATCCAGATAGTTTGATAAATAGACCGAGAAATTAGATAAATGGACACATGGATAGATAGACACTGGGTGGGGGGATGGAAGGTTGGATGGATGGATGGATAGATAGACACTGGGTGGGGGGATGGAAGGATGGATGGATGGATGGATGGATAGATAGATACTGGGTGGGAGGGAGGGATGGATGGATAGATACTGGGTGGGAGGGAGGGATGGATGGATATACACTGGGTGGGAGGGATGGATGGATAGATACATAGATACTGGAGGGAGGAATGGATGGATAGATAAATAGATACTGGAGGGAGGGATGGATGGATAGATACTGGGAGGGAGGAGATGGATGGATGGATGGACACTGAGCGGGATGGATGGATGGACACTGAGTCAGATGGATGGACAGTGAGTGGGATGGATGGATGGACAATGAGTGAGTGGGATGGATGGACAGACAGTGAGTGAGTGGGTTGGATGGATGGACAGTGAATGGAATGGATGGATGGATGGACAGTGAGTGGGATGGATGGACAATGAGTGAGTGGGATGGATGGACAGTGAGTGAGTGGGATGGATGGATAGATAGACACTGGGTGGGGGGATGGAAGGATGGATGGATAGATAGATAGATAGATACTGGGTGGGAGGGAGGGATGGATGGATAGATACTGGGTGGGAGGGAGGGATGGATGGATACACACTGGGTGGGAGGGATGGATGGATAGATATACACTGGGTGGGAGGGATGGATGGATAGATAAATAGATACTGGAGGGAGGAATGGATGGATAGATAAATAGATACTGGAGGGAGGGATGGATGGATAGATACTGGGAGGGAGGAGATGGATGGATGGATGGACATTGAGTGGGATGGATGGATGGACACTGAGTGGGATGGATGGACAGTGAGTGGGATGGATGGACAGTGAGTGGGATGGATGGACAGTGAGTGAGTGGGATGGATGGATGGACGGACAGTGAGTGAGTGGGATGGATGGATGGACAGTGAGTGGGATGGATGGACAATGAGTGAGTGGGATGGATGGACAGTGAGTGAGTGGGATGGATGGATGGATGGACAGTGAGTGAGTGGGATGGATGGACAATGAGTGAGTGGGATGGATGGACAGTGAGTGAGTGGGATGGATGGATGGATGGACAGTGAGTGAGTGGGATGGATGGATGGACAGTGAGTGAGTGGGATGCATGGATGGATGGACAGTGAGTAAGTGGGATGGATGGACAGTGAGTGAGTGAGTGGGATGGATGGACCTGTGAATGGGATGGATGGACAGTGAGTGGGATGGATGGACAGTGAGTGAGATGGATGGACAGTGAGTGAGTGGGATGGATGGATGGATGGACAGTGAGTGAGTGGGATGGATGGATAGTGAGTGAGTGAGTGGGATGGATGGATGGATGGACAGTGAGTGAGTGGGATGGATGGATGGATGGACAGTGAGTGAGTGGGATGGATGGATGGACAGTGAGTGAGTGGGATGCATGGATGGATGGACAGTGAGTAAGTGGGATGGATGGACAGTGAGTGAGTGAGTGGGATGGATGGACCTGTGAATGGGATGGATGGACAGTGAGTGGGATGGATGGACAGTGAGTGAGATGGATGGACAGTGAGTGAGTGGGATGGATGGATGGATGGACAGTGAGTGAGTGGGATGGATGGACAGTGAGTGAGTGGGATGGATGGATAGTGAGTGAGTGAGTGGGATGGATGGATGGATGGACAGTGAGTGAGTGGGATGGATGGACAGTCAGTGAGTGAGATGGATGAATAGTGAGTGAGCGGGTGGGATGGATGGATAGTGAGTGAGTTGGATGGATGGATGGACAATGAGTGAGTGAGTGGGATGGATGGATGGTGAGTGAGTTGGATGGATGGATGGACAATGAGTGAGTGAGTGGGATGGATGGATGGGCAGTGAGTGAATGGGATGGATGGACAGTGAGTGAGTGGTATGGATGGATGGATGGATGGACAGTGCGTGTGTGGAATTTGATGGATGGATGGACAGTGAGTGAGTTGGATGGATGGATGGATGGACAGTGAGTGAGTTGGATGGATGGATGGACAGTGAGTGAATGGGATGGATGGATGGACAGTGAGTGAGTGGGATGGATGGATGGATGGATGGACAGTGAGTTGGATGGATGGATGGATGGACAGTGAGTGAATGGGATGGATGGATGGACAGTGAGTGAGTGGGATGGATGGATGGATGGATGGACAGTGAGTGAGTGGGATGGATGGATGGATGGACAGTGAGTGAGTTGGATGGATGGACAGTGAGTGAATGGGATGGATGGATGGATGGACAGTGAGTGAGTGGGATGGATGGATGGACAGTGAGTGAGTTGGATGGATGGATGGATGGACGGATGGATGGACAGTGAGTGAGTGAGTGGGATGGATGGATGGACACACACAGATCAGTGATGAGGACTTACATGTCTGTTAATGAGGCTCTGTCCTGAGCAGGAATCCATGGCTAGTGACAGGCAGCTGTGACTCCTCCTTCCTTCCATACACTGGGTGTGGTCTGATCTCGGTGTAGTCAGTCACACAAGGGGTCCCTCTCCTTATATATACAGGATGGGCTGTGTGTTTAACAAGAGCCGCCACTGACACCGCCAAACCGAGACACAGCAACACCAGTGGAGATAATAGAAGCACTGAGGATCACTTGATAAACACACAGCCCGTGTGACTCCTCCCCCTCCATCCATCCTGTAGAAATAAGGAGACCGGCCTTGTGTGATCCTCAGTGATTCTAATATCTCCACTGGTGTTGCTGTGCCTCGTTTGTCTGTCAGTGGAATCATTCAGCTCTGCCCTCTCCTGCGGATTTCCAGCATCTACCTTGTTGTTGTTGTTTGGAGTTTCATAGCGGCAACTGTGGGAGTTCACTCCTCCGCTCGGCGCACTGGTCTGACACAGGGAAATCCGGAAGGGACATACTAACTAGTCTGTCACTCAAAGCACATAGTATAGTAATCCTATGGGGGCGCCGGGCGGATGCAGATCGGCACTTTTCATTGTGCCACAAGACGGGTTAACTAACTACAGGCGGCGGCGACAGAAGACCGGGCCACCGCCTGTAAAAGAGCTATAAGAAGGCGCGGTGGCCCGGCAGAAGAACCGAAGAGGGGGACAAGACCCCCGAAGTCGGAAGAAGAGGCCGGTGGCGAGGAAGAAAGCCGGACTCCTCTGCTAGCAAAAGAGCTACAAGAAGATAGCAGAGGAGTCCGGTGAGAAGACCCCCGAAGACGGAAGACCCCCGGAGCTGTGCAATAAACTATTTTATCTTGTGTGGTGTGTTCTTATTAAAGGGGGCTCCTGGATTCCGATAAGCCCCCCGCCCGCAGACCCCGACAACCAACGGCTAAGGTTGTCGGGAAGAGGCCCTTGTCCTCATCAACATGGGGACAAGGTGCTTTGGGGTGGGGGGGCCGCACGCCCCCCCTCCCCCAAGGCACCCCCCATGTTGAGGGCACGCGGCCTGGTACGGCTCAGGAGGGGGGGCCGTCCGCTCGTCCCCACCCCCTTTCCTGGCTGGCCGGGTAGCGTGCTCGGATAAGGGCCTGGTGTGGATCTGGGGGACCCCACGCCGTTTTTTCGGGGTAGGGGGGTTCCCCTTGGAATCCATACCAGACCTAAGGGCCTGGTATACTCTCGGAGGGGGAACCCACGCCAATTTTTTTTCAGAAATTTGGCGTGGAGTTCCCCCTTCAGAGCTCATTCCCTGATTGGCCATGGCAAAAGTCGCCTGGCCTGGGGCGACTTGTAAGTCGCCCCAGGTTGTGTCTAAAAGTCGTGTTCAAGTCGTCTCCAAGTTGCCTCACAAAGTCCTCCTATAGTCGTGTCGCCCCTGTGTGAACCGAGCCTAAGGCTGCTTTCACACTGGGGCATTGGGGTAGTCGGCGGTAAAGCGCCGCTATTTTTAGTGGCACTTTACGGTAGTTTTTGCTGCGCTTTTTGGCCGCTAGTGGGGTGCTTTTTAGCCCCGTTAATGTCTGAAAAAGGGTTCAAAGCGCCGTTGCAGTGGGGATTTGCTGGCACCTCAGTGGCACTGCCCATTGATTTCAATGGGCAGGGGTGCTGCACTCCTGAAGCGCCTCAAAGATGCGGCTTGCAGGACTTTTTTTGGCGTCCTGCCAGCGCAGAACTCCAGTGTGAGAGCCATCGGGATATGACACTGGAGAGACAGGAGAGGCTCTTTACAGGCGCTATGCAGGTGATATTTTTAGCGCTATAGCGCCTATAAAGTGCCTTAGTGTGAAAGGGGTCTTTTATCACCAGTTGCATTTGACGGGCACTACCGCTCACCAAATGCAACCAAATAAATGAGTCTTTGCTGCAACTTTCCCATATCCTTGTCCAAGCACATACTTGTGGTGAGGGTGATGCAGCATTTAGGGGGTTAAAACAGGTGGTGAGGAGGCGATATATCTCCTCCTCACCGCCTGTCTAATACCTCTGAAAAGCAATCCATGTGCCGCAGTTTTTTACAATTCGGGCCGGTTCACACTGCTGTGCTGTCCGACATCCCATGTGATTCGCAACGCAGTGCAAATCACATGAGATCTCTGTGCGATGCAAACTCAGCCATACAGATTGTATGTCTGAATTTGCATCACATTCGGAGCAAACTGGCACAGGGCCCTTTTTTTTTTTTGGTTCTGAACCCGAATTGGATGGCTTGGGTGTTCACACCCATGCGATCAGATTCCTGTCTGAATTGACAGGTTGCACTGTGATATGCAAACTGATTTGGGGTGACACTCTCAGCAGTTTGCATAGTGCAGTGTGAACTGTCTGCGAGTTGTATGCGATGCGGGAACCCGCACTGGATTCGCAGGGTTCTGGCATCGCTCCAGTGTGAACCAGACTTGGTTCACACTATGTGGTGCAGGAACTGCATGCGAGGTTTGAACAGGAATTGCACCACATTTCTGTTGAACTCACATGCGATTCTTCCGCAATTTGAGGCGTTCATTCTGTATGGCTCAAATCGCACCACATCTGTTCCAAAGTGGTGCAGGACCCTTTTTTTTGGCTGCATCAGATTCAGATTGTATGAGTGTTCACACCCATGTGATCCAATTCTGGAAATCACACTGCGTTCATTTCAGGTTATCTTTAACTTAACATGCCCTCCTGCAGTGGTTCACATGAACAGGGTGTGATTTGGATGTGGCGCAGAATCTGACTGCACAGAATTTGTTGGGAAATCACAGTGTAAAAGGCTACTTTCACACTGAGGCACTTTGCAGGCGATATAGTGTTAAAATTAGCCCCTGTAAAGCGCCCTGAAAGAGCCACTCAATTCACTCCCGAGGGCTTTCACACTGGAGCGGTGCGCTTGCAGGACGGTCAAAAAAGTCCTGCAAGCTGCATCTTTGCAGCACTATAGGAGCCGTGTATTCACCGCTCCTAAAGCGCCCCTTCCCATAGAAATCAATGGGGCAGCGCTGCAAATCCGCCAGCAAAGTGCCGCTGCAAGTTTAACCCTTTTTTTCTGCTGCAAAAACGACAGTAAAGCAACACTAAATATAGCGCCGCTTTACTGCCAGCGCCCGCCGGTGCCCGCCCCAGTGTGAAAGTAGCCAAAGTGTGAACCGGCATGTAGACCCCTTTCACACTAAGGCCGCGTACACACGGGCGGACTGTTCGCCCAACCTTGTCCGCTGAACAGTGTTTGGGCGGACAGTCCGCTCGTGTGTGGGCTTTCAGCGGACAGTTTCAGCGGACAGTTGGACGGACAAAGTCTTTCGGAAATTCCGAAAAACTGTCCGCTGAAACTGTGTTTGAGCGAACAGTCCGCCCGTGTGTGGGCCTGTCCGCTGTACTTTCGAAATGAGCAGACTGTTCCCGCTCGGAAAGTCCGCCCATTTCGAGCGCGTGTACAGGTAGGCGGGACCCGCGAAGGAGACGCCGCGGGCTCCGCCGCCTGGAATGGGCTTAAAGGGGAACCCCAACGCCGAAAAAAATCGGCGTGGGGGTTCCCCCAAAGTCCACACCAGACCCTTGTCCGAGCACGCTACGCGGCCGGCCAGGAAAGGGGGGCGAGCGAGCGCGCCCCCCCTCCTGAGCCGTACCAGGCCGCGTGCCCTCAACATGGGGGGTGCCTTGGGGAAGGGGGGGCCGCGCGGCCCCCCCACCCCAAAGCACCTTGTCCCCATGTTGATGAGGACAAGGGCCTCTTCCCGACAACCCTGGCCGTTGGTTGTCGGGGTCTGCGGGCGGGGGGCTTATCGGAATCCGGGAGCCCCCTTTAAGAAGGGGGCCCCCGGATACCGGCCCCCCACCCTATGTGAATGAGTATGGGGTACAATGTACCCCTACCCATTCACCTGTGAAATAAAGTACCAAAAAAAACACAACACAGAGAAAAAATATTTTATTGCACAGCTCCGGGGGTCTTCCGTCTTCGGGGGTCTTCTCGCCGGACTCCTCCGCTATGTGTGTGTAGCTCTTTTGCTAGCGGAGGAGTCCGGCTTTCTTCCTCCCCGCCGCCGGCCTCTTCTCCCGACTTCGGGGGTCTTGTCCCCTTCTTCGGTTCTTCTGCCGGGCCACCGCGCCTGGTCCGGTGGCCCGGTCTTCTGTCGCCGTCTTCCGTTCTTCTGTCGCCGCCTTCGGTTCTTCTGCCGGGCCACCGCGCCTTCTTGTAGCTCTTTTTGAGGCGGTGGCCCGGTCTTCTGTCGCCGCTGTCGCCGCCGACTTCCGCTCGTGTTCTTCTTCTTGTTCTTCTTGTTCTTCTCCAGGAGATGTTGACACGTCGCTCCCTCCGGCCGAAATGCCAGAGCCTCGCTGTGCGGTCACTTATATAGTGACAATGGGGCGGGGTCACATGGTATATGTCACATGGGTTGGTCACATGGTGACCCCGCCCCCTTACGATGTCATAGTCCCCATGTGACATCAACCCATGTGACCAACCCATGTGACATATACCATGTGACACCGCCCCATTGTCACTATATAAGTGGCAGCGCAGGGCGGCTCTGGCATTCCGGCCGGAGAGAGCGACGTGTCAACATCTCCTGGAGAAGAACAAGAAGAACAAGAAGAAGAAGAAGAACAACAAGAACGGAAGTCGGCGGCGACATCGGCGACAGAAGACCGGGCCACCGCCTCAAAAAGAGCTACAAGAAGGCGCGGTGGCCCGGCAGAAGAACCGAAGGCGGCGACAGAAGAACGGAAGACGGCGACAGAAGACCGGGCCACCGGACCAGGCGCGGTGGCCCGGCAGAAGAACCGAAGAAGGGGACAAGACCCCCGAAGTCGGGAGAAGAGGCCGGCGGCGGGGAGGAAGAAAGCCGGACTCCTCCGCTAGCAAAAGAGCTACACACACATAGCGGAGGAGTCCGGCGAGAAGACCCCCGAAGACGGAAGACCCCCGGAGCTGTGCAATAAAATATTTTTTCTCTGTGTTGTGTTTTTTTTGGTACTTTATTTCACAGGTGAATGGGTAGGGGTACATTGTACCCCATACTCATTCACATAGGGTGGGGGGCCGGTATCCGGGGGCCCCCTTCTTAAAGGGGGCTCCCGGATTCCGATAAGCCCCCCGCCCGCAGACCCCGACAACCAACGGCCAGGGTTGTCGGGAAGAGGCCCTTGTCCTCATCAACATGGGGACAAGGTGCTTTGGGGTGGGGGGGCCGCGCGGCCCCCCCTTCCCCAAGGCACCCCCCATGTTGAGGGCACGCGGCCTGGTACGGCTCAGGAGGGGGGGCGCGCTCGCTCGCCCCCCTTTCCTGGCCGGCCGGGTAGCGTGCTCGGACAAGGGTCTGGTGTGGACTTTGGGGGAACCCCCACGCCGATTTTTTTCGGCGTTGGGATTCCCCTTTAAGCCCATTCCAGGCGGCGGAGCCCGCGACGTCTCCTTCGCGGGCCCCGCCTACCTGTACACGCGCTCCAAATGGGCGGATTTGCCTCCTCCTTACGTGGGCGAGTCCGTTCATTTCAAAAGTTGAGCGAACTGTTTGCCCAACCTTGTTCGTCAAACAGTCCGCTCGTGTGTGGGCAAGTCCGCTCATGCAAATTTTGAGCGGACTGTTTGCCCAAACTGTTTGACGAACAAGGTTGGGCAAACAGTCCGCGCGTGTGTACGCGGCCTAAGGTGTTTTTCAGGCACTTTTGGACTAAAAATAGTGCCTGTAAAGTGCCTGAAAAATGGCCTGAGGGCTTTAACACCGAGGAGATGCGCTGGCGGGACATTAAAAAAAACTCCTGCAAGCAGCATCTTTGGAGCGGTGGAGGAGCGGTGTATACACCGCATTCTCACGCATCCTGGCACGGAGAACAGATCACCAATGGCATCGCTACTGAGGGTGCGGCCCACACCCAGGTGAAGAGGGGTGACGTCAGAGTTCTGGGACCCCCAAGTCACCTCCATTCCCTCCATGCACAGAGCCCTCCAGGAAACACAAACTTTTAGCACACATTTGCATCCCAGGCAATGGTTTAAGGAGGGACTTTACTGGGGACACCTGATGTAAGGAGGGACTCTGCTTGGGGCACCTGATGTAAGGAGGGACTCTACTGGGGGCCCCTGATGTAAGGATGGACTCTGTTTGGGGCACCTGATGTAAGGAGGGACTCTACTGGGGGCACCTGATGGCATCTGGTGACAGGTGATGTGACAAGTGATGCCCTAAGGGCTCTCACTGATTCTGCATTATGGTGAGTTGAACTATTTCATTTTATATTACAATGTAATAATAAAAATAATGCTCTTCAACCATCCTGACACCATAACAACCATGGTGCCGGGATGATTGGAGCGCCAACACCAGGTGTTTGGAGCATCGTTATCTGCTGATTGATAAACTTTCTGGAATACACATATCTGTATTGTGGTGTAGGATCTGGGTCTGCTGTCCCTCCATCCCTCTGTCTTTCCTTCCTTCTCTCTCCTTCCCTCCCTATTTCTTTCTTTCTCCCTCCATCCCTCGTTCATCTCAGAATCAAAAAGTCAGAAAGATACAACAAATGTTTACCTCTGTGAGACGCTCAGACGAATCTCGCAATGTTTTACTTCTTTATAACAGTCTCTTGTATATCTCCCACACCCATAGCAGGAAATCGCATGTTTCCTGATCTGTGGTCTCTGAGAGGGCCGTGTACACAGCTGGAGGTTAAAGAGGAAGTAAGCCCTGATGTGTTTTACTTTGTCTTCATTTCTCTGCAAAAGTGAAGCATAATGGGCTACTATGCATCACATCGCATCACATAGTAACCCATTATGTGTCACTTACCTGAAACCAAAGCCTGAGATGTCACCGTTGTCCCCACAAGCAGCGAGCAACCATTCTCACCCCTCTTCCTTCCGGGGGCCGAAGTGGTGTAGAGTCACTGACGTGCATGCACGTGGGAGCCGTCAGTCACGGCATGACCCCTTTAGAAATGACACGATCTACTCTTTCTAAAGTGTGCATGCGCTGTAGACATCAGTGCACAGCTTTATTATACATATCTCCCATGGTGGAGGTTTAGGAGATATTTCCAGCACCTACAGGTACGTATAGGCCTTAATATAGGCTTACCTGTAGGTAAAAGTGGTTGTACAGGGTGGGCAGGGTGTGCAGGGTGTACAGGGTGTGCAAGGTGTACAGGGTTTGCAAGGTGTACAGGGTTTGCAAGGTGTACAGGGTTTGCAAGGTGTACAGGGTGTGCAGAGTATGCAGGGTGTACAGGGTGTGCAGGGTGTGCAGGGTATACAGGGTGTGCAGGGTGTGCAGGGTATACAGGGTGTGCAGAGTATGCAGGGTATACAGGGTGTGCAGAGTATGCAGGGTATACAGGGTGTGCAGGGTATGCAGGGTGTGCAGGGTATACAGGGTATACAGGGTGTGCAGGGTATGCAGGGTATGCAGGGTGTGCAGGGAATACAGGGTGTACAGGGTATACGGGGTATACAGGGTATGCAGGGTATGCAGGGTGTGCAGGGTGTGCAGGGTATGAAGGGTGTGCAGGGTATACAGGGTGTGCAGGGTGTACAGGGTATGCAGGGTATATAGGGTATACAGGGTGTGCAGGGTATGCAGGGTATACAGGGTATACAGGGTGTGCAGGGTATACATGGTATGCAGGGTATGCAGGGTATGCAGGGTGTGCAGGGTGTGCAGGGTATACAGGGTGTGCAGGGTATACAGGGTGTGCAGTGTATACAGGATGTGCAGGGTATACAGGGTGTGCAGGGTATACAGGGTATACAGGGTGTGCAGGGTATACAGGGTGTGCAGGGTGTGCAGGGTATACAGGGTGTGCAGGGTATACAGGGTGTGCAGGGTGTGCAAGGTATGCAGGGTATGCAGGGTATACAGGGTGTGCAGGGTATGCAGGGTATACAGGGTGTGCAACCACTTTAACCACTTGCTTACTGGGCACTTAAACACCCTTCCTGACCAGACCAATTTTCAGCTTTTGGTGCTCTCACACTTTGAATGACAATTACTCAGTCATGCAACACTGTACCCAAATGAATTTTGTGTCCTTTTTTCCCACAAATAGAGCTTTCTTTTTGGTGGTATTTGATCACCTCTGAGGTTTTTATTTTTTGCGCTATAAATGAAAAAAGACCAAAAATTTTGAAAAAAAAACGCATATTTCTTTGTTTCTGTGATAAAATTTTGCAAATTATAATTTTTCTTCATAAATTTTGGCCACAATTTATACTGCTACATATCTTTGGTAAAAATAACCCAAATTAGTGGATATTATTTGGTCTTTGTGAAAGTTAGAGAGTCTACAAGCTGTGGTGCGAATCGCACAAAATTGATCACATCTGATGTACTGGTGGCCTATCTCGCTTCTTGTGACCCGAACAAGTCAGGAAAGTACAAATACCCCCCAAATGACCCCTTTTTTGAAAGTAGACATTCCAAGGTATTTACTAAGATGCATGGTGAGCTTTTTGATGTTGTCATCTTTTTCCCACAATTCTTTGCAAAATGAAGATATTTTTTTTTCTCACAAAATTTTCAATGTAATAGGTTATTTCTCTCACATGCCATGTGTATACCACAAATGACACCCCAAAATACGTTCTGCTACTCCTTCTGAGTATTACGATACCAAATGTGTGAGACTTTTACACAGCCTGGCCACATACAGAGGCCCAATATTGAAATAGCACCATCAGGCGTTCTAGGAGCATAAATTACACATTTCATTTCTCAACCACCTATTACAGTTTTGAAGGCCCTGGAGCACCAGGACAATGGAAATGCCCACAAAGTGACCCCATTTTGGAAAGCTAACACCCCAACGTATAATCTATGAGGCATAATGAGTCGTTTGAATGGTTCATTTTTTCTCCAGAAGTTTTGGGAAAATGTGGAAAAAAAATGAAAACGCATTTTTTTTACGCAAAGTTGTCCATTTATAATATATTTCCAACACATAGCATGTACATAGCAAAAATGACACCCCAAAATACGTTCTACTACTCCTCCTGAGTATAACGATACCAAATGTGTCAGACTTTTACACAGCCTGACCACATACAGAGGCCCAATATTGAAATGGCACCATCAGGCGTTCTAGGAGCATAAATTACACATCTTATTTCTCAACCACCTATTACAGTTTTGAAGGTCCTGGAGCACCAGGACAATGGAAATGCCCACAAAGTGACCCCACGTGGCACTGACAACACGTGGCACTGACGACACGTGGCACTGACAGATGGCACTGGAGGCAGATGACACTGGAGGCAGATGGGGCTGACAGATGGGGCTGACAGATGGGGCTGGCAGATGGCACTGGCAGATGGCACTGGCAGATGGCGCTGGCAGATGGCACTGGCAGATGGCACTGGCAGATGGGGCTGGCAGATGGCACTGCGGCTGGCAGATGGCACTGGCTCTGGCAGGTGGCACTGGCTCTGGCAGGTGGCACTGGCAGGTGGCACTGGCTCTGGCAGGTGGCACTGGCGCTGGCAGGTGGCACTGGCGGCACTGGGGCTGACGGCACTGAGGCTGATGGATGGCACTGGCAGGTGGCACTGGCGCTGGCAGGTGGCACTGGCAGGTGGCACATGGCACTAGCAGGTGGCACTGGGGCTGGCGGCACTGGGGCTGACGGCACTGGGGCTGACGGATGGCACTGGCGCTGGCAGGTGGCACTGGTGCTGGCAGGTGGCACTGGCAGGTGGCACTGGCAGGTGGCACTGGCGGCACTGGCACTGGCGGCACTGGTGGTGGCAGGTGGCACTGGCAGGTGGCACTGGCGGCACTGGGGCTGACGGCACTGGGGCTGACGGATGGCACTGGCGCTGGCAGGTGGCACTGGCGCTGGCAGGTGGCACTGGCACTGGCGGCACTGATGGCACTGGGGCTGACGGCACTGGGGCTGACGGATGGCGCTGGCAGGTGGCACTGGTGCTGGCAGGTGGCACTGGCAGGTGACACTGGCGGCACTGGGGCTGACGACACTGGCGGCACTAGGGCTGACGGCACTGGGGCTGACGGCAGGCACTGGCGCTGGCAGGTGGCACTGGCGCTGGCACTGGCAGGTGGCACTGGCGGCACTGGCACTACTGACAGATGGCACTGGGGCTGACAGATGGCACTGGGGCTGACAGATGGCACTGGGGCTGACTTACAGATCGCTCTCCCTCCTTACACGCTGTCTCTGTGTGAGGAGGGAGAGACACGGCAATGGGAGATGATCTCATATGTTTACATATGAGATCATCTCCCATTGGCAGCTGCAATCGCGCTGTGAATGGCCACTTTGATTGGCCGTTCACGGCGATCTGTATTTGCCTGTCTCCGGGAGACACGGCGAATACAAAACTTCCGCGATGCGCGCCCCCGGCGGCGCGCATTGCAGAAGTAAACACAAGGCCGTCCAGGGACGACCAGACGAAGGAACCCGCCTGCTCTAAGGCCGTCATTCGGCTATAGGGCGGGCGGGAGGTGGTTAAACTCACCCTCTGGGCTCCTTCAGGACATGTTTACAAAACTCAGATGCACTCAAATGTTTTTGTTTTTTTTAACGCAGTACAAATGCATATGCAAAAAAAAAAAGTTTATGTATTTCAATAAACCTCATTTATACCATTGTGTTGCCTTTATGTGCGTTTATAAATAGTACAGATTGCTGCATTTTGTGTGATTCCATCAAAACAATCCAATCCACAAACAATTGAATAGCCTTAATGTCTCATCTGATCAATTACGATAGGCTTAGTTTAAACTGAATCGATCGGTCAGGGCGGAATATTATCATTTTCAATCAGTCAGCAGCACTGAGAAACACTATCTTACCAAAAGTATTGGGACACCTGCCTTTACATGAACTTTAATGACATCCCGGTCTTAGTCCGGAGGGTTCAATATTGAGTTGGCTCCGCCCTTTGCAGCTATAACAGCTATACCTCTTCTGGGAAGGCCATCCACAAGGTTTAGGAGATGTGTTTATGGGAAGGTTTGATTATTCTTCCAGAAGCACATTTGAGAGGTCAGGCACTGATGATGGATGAGAAGGCCTGGCTCTCAGTCTCCACTCTAATTCATCCCAAAAGTGTTCTATCAGGTTGAGTTCAGGACTCTGTGCAAGCCAGTCAGGTTCATATACCCCAAACGTGTTCATCCTTGTCTTTATGGACCTTGCTTTGTGCACTGGTCAACATCATTTTGTGGAGGGGGGATTATGGTGTGCAGTGGGGGCTGGTGTTTTTTTTTTTTTGGGCGGGCAAACAACCACCCCCTCTGGTTCATTCGGTGGCTCCCCCACCCCCACTGCTCCCAATCGGTTAGGTCACCCTCCCCCCAGGAGTCTTGCGGCAGGTCATCTAGCCCCACACTTACCATCTCTTTCCCTCCTCCTCCTAGGCATCCAAAAGGATCACCTGTCCTTTAAGCCAATTGGGTGACGGGTTTCAGGACCCACTTCCTGATTGACTGGGAGGAAGACCAGTGTGAGAATAGTGAATATTAATTTGCTATTGTAAAACAACCGGGTGGGCTTGGAGCGCAGTGCTCTGCACCCCGAGACCACCCTTTTTTGAAGCTCACCCTTTTTTTAAGTCTATTAGAGCCTTTCCAACCCCATTGGAATCCATGCATTTGGTGCCCTGCATGTAGACACATGGATAGGGGGGCAGCGCCCATGCGCCCCTAATGGACAGGCTGCCACTGATGGTGAAGGGTTGTTTTTCAGGGATTGGGCTTGGCCCCTTAGTTCTTAACAAAGAATGCAACAAGAAATGTAAGTGTAGCACTGGTGTTTTTGCCTACTAACATAATGCAATGTAAGTCTATGAGCAGTGTTATAACTTAGCATTTGGCACCATCTAGTGGCCAAAACAGGAAATGGACTTCAATTATTTTCCTTCTTCTATAGCACTAGAAAGATGACAGGAAGTGACTGTTCTGTTTACATTTTACTGTGACCTACCTACCCAGAATGCCAGGTGACCTACCCATGATCACCCCTCTACTGAACTGGATGCTGGGTAGGCTATAAAAGAGCCCGTTCGACCACCATTTTCTTTCTAGACACACGGCCTGCCTGCAAGGAGGTGTATGTGTGTGCGTGTGCGTGCGTGCGTGCGTGTGTGTTCTTGTGGAGTGGAGGCATCCATCTGTTTGGACCCAGTTTGTCACCCATAGTTTTCTAACACACTTTTTAAACACCCAGACTTTAACACAGTGTTGCTGGGACCTGTAGTGCCACGGAAGAGAATTTATTAAAGAGTCTGAGTTTAAGCAGGCCTCAAGCCTACCCTTCACCTTACTATTAGCACAGTGTTATCCAAAGCTAATTACACCAGAGGCAGTTGCAGGTGTACCACACTACAGGAACAGTTCTAATATTCACCTCCCATTAACCCTTTGTTGTTCCACTGTTGGATTACAATTGTTACAACATCTATAGCTAGCAGAAGAAAGAAGATCAAAGACTGCATCTTTTATTGCAAGGCCTTGCATCTTATTAAAGTAGGGGGAGCTCCCTAGTGATTGTGTTGTACTGCATTTAACACTTTGCATTTTTGTGTTCACCACTAGGGATGAGCCGAACACCCCCCGGTTCGGTTCGCACCAGAACTTGCGAACGACCCCCGCGTTCGGTACGAACGTTAGAACCCCATTGAAGTCTATGGGACTCGAACGTTCGAATTGGAAAGTGCTAATTTTAACGGCTAATATGCAAGATACTGTCCTAAAAAGGGTTTGGCGACCTGCCTCCTGCCTCAGGGGACATGGGTCACTGCAAAAAAAAGTTTTAAAAACTACCGTTTTGGCGGGAGCACTGATTTTAATGACGATTAAAGTGAAAAAAAAAAAAGTGAAATATTCCTTTAAATATGGTGCCTGGGGGGTGTCTATAGTATGCCTGTGAAGTGCCACGTGTTTCCCGTGTTTAGAACAGTCCCTGCACAAAATGACATTAAACGGAAATAACACCATATAAAACTGCTTGTGGTTTTAATGTTATATCTGGTTCCTGCAATATGGTTGAAAATCATTCAGAAAAATGGCATGGGTAGCCCTCCCTGCCCATTACCAGCCTATTTGGGTCTTGTACGCATATTAAGGGGAACCCCGTACCCATATTAAAAAAAAGGAAATGCGTGTGGCCCCCAGGCCCTATATACTCAGAACAGCAGTATACAGGCGGTGCAAACAAGACAGGGACTGTGTAGGTTTGTTGTGTTAAGTTGAATCTGTTTGTCATTTTCAACCGGTACATTTTTAAAGTGTAGCTCCAGTCAAAAAAACTATCTTTAAGCTTTTTGGAAAACATAGGGAAGGGTTATCACCCCTGTATAATTTGTTTTGTCGTCCATCTTTTTTCATCTCACTTGCTGCTGTCTCCTTGCGTTTGCAAGTAGGAGATGTTTGTAAGTTGGATGTTTGAAAGTAGGGGCCTGCCCTATATTATAGCGGTATGTACTGGGTACAGAGCACGCAGACAGCACGCACTATCTCCTAACACTACTGACTGCAAGCTCTATTATTAACCACTTGTTAGCCCAATGTTTGCATAAAGTGAAAGATGAAGTTATGCTGAGTAAATAGATATCAAACATGTCACTCTTCAAAATTGCACATGCCCGTGGAATGGCGCCAAACGTTGCTACTTAAAAAATCCCCATAGGCGATGCTTTAATTTTTTTTTTACTGGTTACATGTTTTGAGTTGCAGAGGAGGTCTAGGACTAGAATTATTGCTCTCGCTCTAACATTCTCGGGGGGATACCTCACATGTGTGGCACATGCGAGCACATGGGGACATGGGCGCTTTAATTTTTATTTTATTTTTTTATTGTTCATTTTACTTTATTTATTTTAGTTTGACATTTTTTTCCCAAAAATATATTTTTGATCACTTTTATTCCTATTACAAGAAATGTAAACATCCCTTGTAATAGGAATATGGGGTGACAGGTCCTCTTTACAGTGAAATCTGGGGGGTCAATATGACCCCACATCTCACCTCTAGGCTGGGAAGCCTGAAATAAAAAATAAAAAAAAGATTCTGGCTTTGATTGTACTGGCGAGTTGGTAGAAGCACCGGAGGGTGGTGAGGGGTGGGGGGCGTCTATGGCTGGGTATTTCAGGGTATCACCGAGTATGGCTGGGTATCTCTGAGTATGGCTGGGTATGGCAATTTATGGCAGGGTATTACAGAGTATTGGCCGGGTATTGGCGGGGTACTACAGAGTAATAGCAGGGTACTGCAGAGTATTGGGGGTACTGCAGAGTAATGGCGGGTACTGCAGAGTATTGGGGGGTACTGCAGAGTAATGGGGGTTACTGCAGAGTAATGGGGGTACTGCAGAGTAATGGCGGGGTACTGCAGAGTAATGGCGGGGTACTGCAGAGTAATGGCAGGGTACTGCAGAGTAATGGCAGGGTACTGCACTGCAGAGTAATGGCGGGGTACTGCAGAGTAATGGCAGGGTACTGCACTGCAGAGTAATGGCGGGGTACTGCACTGCAGAGTAATGGCGGGGTACTGCACTGCAGAGTAATGGCGGGGTACTGCAGAGTAATGGCGGGGTACTGCAGAGTAATGGCAGGGTACTGCACTGCAGAGTAATGGCGGGGTACTGCACTGCAGAGTAATGGCGGGGTACTGCAGAGTAATGGCGGGGTACTGCAGAGTAATGGCAGGGTACTGCACTGCAGAGTAATGGCGGGGTACTGCACTGCAGAGTAATGGCGGGGTACTGCAGAGTAATGGCGGGGTACTGCAGAGTAATGGCAGGGTACTGCAGAGTATGCACTGGTATTGCAGAGTATTGGCAGGGAATTGAGGGGTTAAATTCGGTGAGCAGCGATGTGGGCACTGCAGATGCAGCCCACATCGCTGCTGACACCGATCTCTTTCCCCTCCGCTGTACCGATCGGTACAGAAAGGGGAGGGAGGAACAGGCGTCATAACATAACGCCGGTTTGTTTCCAAGTGATCACTCCGTCATTTGACGGAGCAATCACGTGGTAAACGGCCGCTATGGACCCGGCGGTCACGGATGCTCTCGAGTGCGCACACCTCGGGGCACGCGAGAGCAGAATTCTGGGAGGCCGTTAATTAATGGCCTCTCTGAGTTAAACAACCGCCCTGAAGCCGTTAATCGGCAATGGGCATTTGTTAAGTGGTTAAAGCTAGATCACTAGCTATATAGGTGAGGTGAATATAGTGGTGTATACTGCAGTCAGGGCACAGACAACAACCACTACACAGCAGCAAGATAGGAAATCAGCCAAAAACGATTGGTGTGTACTGTGTTGAAGGTACACAGAACACCCACTGCTTCAGATGCAAAGTAACACACTACAGGAGGCCGCCTTAAAGGCGGCCTTATATAGTGTGGGGCGTGCACTACACAGCCTAAGCTATGATTGGCCACAGGCAGGATGCCTGTGGCCAATCATGGCTCTCCTCGCTGCCGGCGCTGCGATTGGCCAAGCATGCGGGGTCACAGTGCATGCTTGGCCAATCATCGGGCAGCAATGCACTGCGCCAACGCAGTGCATTGTGGTCCGCGCGCGCGTCACTCGAATTTTGACGCGAACGGCCAAAACGTTCGGAATTCGCCAAACGCACGAACAGCCAATGTTCGAGTCGAACACGAAGCTCATCCCTATTCACCACAGTGTGCTGGAATTGGGAAGGTGCCCAGAGTAAGACTTAGTCACTCTGAGCACTAGTCCCAATTGGAGACACATTCTAAGGGATCATATAAGACAACTGTACATGTACAAACTGTTGTGCTGTTACATTATGTGGGTGTGACAGTGCAAATGCTGTAATTACTATTTTACACTAACCCCGGTGAAAATACGTTTCTGGTTAAGTACTATTTGTGTGGAGTGTTGTTCCTTTTCCAGCAGGTGGAACATCGGATACCCCGGTAATAACAAAGGTATACTGTTATTATATTGCATATTGTGGGCTTGTCCTTCACTATTAGATTCACACCAATATTACACCACAGCTGTGTCAAGGGGACTGAGCCAAGTCATTGGGGGATTAATAGCAGAGTACAGGCCCAAACAAATTCAGCCGCTCCTTCGAGGGTCAGTGCTACAAAAGGGTGCAATTAGAGCAGCTAAGATAGAAAACGAAAGACACGTAGTGGAGGAGAGCAAAAAAAAAAAAATCCCAAGAAATTCTTTAACCACTACAATACCGGGGGGCACTTTCACCCCCTTCCTTCCCACACCAATTTTCAGCTTTCATCGCTCTCACACTTTCAATGACAATTGCGCGGTCATGCTACGCCGTACCCAAATGAAATTTTGATCATTTTGTTCACACAAATAGAGCTTTCTTTTGGTGGTATTTATTCACGACTCAGTTTTTTATTTTTTGCGATATAAGCAAAAAAAGAGCGGAAATTTTGAAAAAATAAAAAAAACATTATTTTCTTCTTTCTATTTTAAAAGAAATCCAATAAAATCGAATTTTGTCATAAATTTAAGCCAAAATGTATTCTGCTACATGTTTTTGGTAAAAAAAAAAAATTGTAAAGTGTATAATAATTGGTTCGTGTGATCACGGACATATGTACGCAAATGATCATGTACAGATGTGTGCAGGTGATCACAGACATATGTGTGCAGATAATCATTGGTGACATGTGATTTTACTGTTACATAAGTGGGGGACATGTGTTTTTATTATTTGGGGACATGTGTTTTGAGGACATGTGTGGGGACACTAGGTTGGTGATCAGTGAGTAAAAAGCTCATATTCACTGATCACCAGCCGGCTGCAGTGATCTGTTCTCCTCTCCTCAGCGATGACTTCTGTGTGAGGAGAGGAGAGCCGATTGCCTAGCAACCGGCTCTGTGTTTACATCACATGAAGGCTGTGATTGGACACGGCCGTCATGTGATCAGGAGGCCCAATCACAGAGCTCTCCTGCCACTTGGAGATGCGCCGTGTCCGGGTGACACGCGCGCATCTGGATCGCACAGCTGCGTGTGTCTGCGTGCGATCCCCCTACTGAACGGGACATTCATGAACATCTACTCAGAAGAAGAGAGCGCCCACCCGGCCGTATATATGTACATTGGCTGGGTGGGAAGTGGCTAAGTATATAAACAGTAAAAAAGGGAGGACAGCCCATATTGGCCCCATAAAGAATGTGGAAGGACATCTGGTTACAAAATATGGAGATATGGTGAAGGTATTGACTTTATTCTTCTCCTCAGTCTTCACAAGGGAATTGGGGGCTTCAGTAACCAAAACTGCAGAGTTTATCCTCATATCACATCACAGGAAGCACCTCCATGGCTAACAGAGGACAGAATTAGAAATAGACTTGAGAAACTTACCATTAGGGATGAGCTTCGTGTTCGAGTCGAACGTACGTTCGACTCGAACATTGGCTGTTCGTGCGTTCGGCGAATTCCGAACGTTTTGGCCGTTCGCGTCAAAATTCGAGTGACGCGCACGCGGACCACAATGCACTGCATTGGCGCAGTGCATTGCTGCCCGATGATTGGCCAAGCATAGCGGCCGTTTACCACGTGATTGCTCCGTCAAATGACGGAGTGATCACTTGGAAACAAACTGGCGTCATGTTATGACGCCTGTTCCTCCCTCCCCTTTCTGTACCGATCGGTACAGCGGAGGGGAAAGAGATCGGTGTCAGCAGCGATGTGGGCTGCATCTGCAGTGCCCACATCGCTGATCACCGAATTTAACCCCTCAATTCCCTGCCAATACTCTGCAATACCAGTGCATACTCTGCAGTACCCTGCCATTACTCTGCAGTACCCCGCCATTACTCTGCAGTACCCCGCCGTTACTCTGCAGTGCAGTACCCTGCCATTACTCTGCAGTACCCCGCCATTACTCTGCAGTACCCCACCATTACTTTGCAGTGCAGTACCCCGCCATTACTCTGCAGTGCAGTACCCTGCCATTACTCTGCAGTACCCCGCCATTACTCTGCAGTACCCCGCCATTACTCTGCAGTGCAGTACCCTGCCATTACTCTGCAGTGCAGTACCCTGCCATTACTCTGCAGTACCCTGCCATTACTCTGCAGTACCCCGCCATTACTCTGCAGTAACCCCCATTACTCTGCAGTACCCCCCAATACTCTGCAGTACCCCCCAATACTCTGCAGTACCCCCCAATACTCTGCAGTACCCGCCATTACTCTGCAGTACCCCCAATACTCTGCAGTACCCTGCTATTACTCTGTAGTACCCCGCCAATACCACCGCCAATACTCTGTAATACCCTGCCATAAATTGCCATACCCAGCCATACTCAGAGATACCCAGCCATACTCGGTGATACCCTGAAATACCCAGCCATAGACGCCCCCCACCCCTCACCGCCCTCCGGTGCTTCTATCAACTCGCCAGTACAATCAAAGCCAGAATCTTTTTTTTATTTTTTATTTCAGGCTTCCCAGCCTAGAGGTGAGATGTGGGGTCATATTGACCCCCCAGATTTCACTGTAAAGAGGACCTGTCACCCCATATTCCTATTACAAGGGATGTTTACATTTCTTGTAATAGGAATAAAAGTGATCAAAAATATATTTTTGGGAAAAAAAATGTCAAACTAAAATAAATAAAGTAAAATGAACAATAAAAAAATAAAATAAAAATTAAAGCGCCCATGTCCCCATGTGCTCGCATGTGCCACACATGTGAGGTGTCGCCGAGAATGTTAGAGCGAGAGCAATAATTCTAGTCCTAGACCTCCTCTGCAACTCAAAACATGTAACCAGTAAAAAAATATTTAAAGCGTCGCCTATGGGGATTTTTTAAGTAGCGACGTTTGGCGCCATTCCACGGGCATGTGCAATTTTGAAGAGTGACATGTTTGATATCTATTTACTCAGCATAACTTCATCTTTCACTTTATGCAAACATTGGGCTAACAAGTGGTTAATAATAGAGCTTGCAGTCAGTAGTGTTAGGAGATAGTGCGTGCTGTCTGCGTGCTCTGTACCCAGTACATACCGCTATAATATAGGGCAGGCCCCTACTTTCAAACATCCAACTTACAAACATCTACTTGCAAACGCAAGGAGACAGCAGCGAGTGAGATGAAAAAAGATGGACGACAAAACAAATTATACAGGGGTGATAACCCTTCCCTATGTTTTCCAAAAAGCTTAAAGATATTTTTTTTGACTGGAGCTACACTTTAAAAATGTACCGGTTGAAAATGGCAAACAGATTCAACTTAACACAACAAACCTACACAGTCCCTGTCTTGTTTGCACCGCCTGTATACTGCTGTTCTGAGTATATAGGGCCTGGGGGCCATACGCATTTCCTTTTTTTAATATGGGTACGGGGTTCCCCTTAATATGTGTACAAGACCCAAATAGGCTGGTAATGGGCAGGGAGGGCTACCCATGCCATTTTTCTGAATGATTTTCAACCATATTGCAGGAACCAGATATAACATTAAAACCGCAAGCAGTTTTAAATGGTGTTATTTCCGTTTAATGTCATTTTGTGCAGGGACTGTTCTAAACACGGGAAACACGTGGCACTTCACAGGCATACTACAGACACCCCCCAGGCACCATATTTAAAGGAATATTTCACTTTTTTTTTCACTTTAATCGTCATTAAAATCAGTGCTCCCGCCAAAACGGTAGTTTTTAAAACTTTTTTTTTGCAGTGACCCATGTCCCCTGAGGCAGGAGGCAGGTCGCCAAACCCTTTTTAGGACACTATCTTGCATATTAGCCGTTAAAATTAGCACTTTCCAATTCGAACGTTCGAGTCCCATAGACTTCAATGGGGTTCTAACGTTCGTACCGAACGCGGGGGTCGTTCGCAAGTTCTGGTGCGAACCGAACCGGGGGTGTTCGGCTCATCCCTACTTACCATTAACAAATCACTAGCTCCAGATGGCTTGCATCCGAGGGTACTTAGGGAACTCAGTCAAGTAATTGCCAGACCATTGTTCCTAATTTTTACTGACAGTCTACTGACTGGAATGGTACCAGCTGATTGGAGAAAAGCCAATGTAGCACCAATATTTAAAAAAAGGGCCCAAAATACATCCCTGGAATTACAGAAATAGTATGTAAGCTCTTGGAGGGGATGATAAGGGACTATATACAAGATTTTAGTAAAGAGAACGGTATCATTAGCAGTAATCAGCATGGATTCATGAAGAATCGTTCTTGCCAAACCAAACTATTAACCTTCTATGAGGTGGTGAGTTGCCAGCTAGATAAAGGAAGGCCCATAGACGTGGTGTATCTGGATTTTGCTGGATATTTCTGGATAATAAGATACGTGGCTACTCATTAAAATTAGAAGAAAAGAGGTTTAACCTTAACCACTTGCTGACCGCCGCACGACGATGTACGTCGACAGAATGGCACGGGCAGGCATATGGGCGTACATGTACGTCCCTGCCTTCCCGCGGGTGGGGGGCCCGATCAGTCCCCCCCGGTGCCAGCGGCGGTCGGTATCCGTTCAGGAGCGATCCGGGATGAGGGGGCGGCCATTCGTTCATGGCCACCCCCTCGCGATCGCTCCTGACGAATAGAAGTGAAGCGTGACATCACTTCCTCTCCTGTAATGTAAACACAGGCAGAGGAAGTGAGGTAATCTCTCCTCCGTGTCGGTATTTTTCGTTCCGGCACAGAGGAGAGAGGATCGGTGAGTTGCACCAACACACCACACGTACAGTAGAACATGCCAGGCACACTCTCACCCCCCCTTCACCCCCCGATCACCCCCCCAATCACCCCTGCACCCCCAATCACAGTGACACAATTGCATTTTTTTTTTTTGCATTGGTGTCATTTATGACTGTAATAACTGTTAGGGCAGTTAGGGTTAGCCCCCTTTAGTTCTAAGGTACCCCCCTAACCCCCCCAATAAAGGTTTAACCCCGTGATCACCCCTCGTCACCAGTGTCACTAAGGCTGGGTTCACATTGCAGCGGTTTATGAGAACGGATGTGATTTGCACCGCACTGCAGTGCAAATCACATCCGATCTCTGTGCAATTCGAGTTCAGCCATACAGATAGTATGGCTGAATTTGCGTCGCACCCGCCGCAAACTCGCACGGGACCCTTTTTTTGGTCCGCAGCAGAATCAGATCGCATGGGTGTTCACACCATGCGATCCGATTCCTGTCCGAGTTTGCAGATCGCACTGCGATATGCGAACTGATCTGAGGGTGTCATTAACATTTCACTGACACTCCCAGCAGTTTGCATAGGGCAGTGTGATACGGGAACCCGCCGCGGATTCGTGGCGTTCCCGCATCGCTCCAGTGTGAACCCAGCCTAATAAGCGTTTGTTTTTCTGATTGCTGTGTTAGTGTCACAGGTGACGCTAGTTAGGCAGGTAGGTATTTAGGTTCGCCACAGCTTTTTATAGCGCCAGGGACCCCCATATACTACCGCATAAAGCCCCCTGATTGCCCCCTAGTTAACCCTTTCACCAGTGATCACCATATAACTGTTACAGGTGACGCTGGTTGGTTAGTTATTTTTTTAAGTTTCAGGGCACCCGCCATTTATTACCTAATAAAGGTTTAACCCCCTGATCACCCGGTGGGTGATATAAGTTTGAGGGTCAGATAAGGTCTGCGTCGCCCCAGGCAGCGTCAGGTTAGTGCCAGTACCGCTAACACCCATGTGCAAAGCATACACCTCCCTTAGTAATATAGTATCTGATCAGATCTATATTAGCGTCGCCAGCAGTTTAGGTTTCCCAAAACGCATTGTTAGCGGGATCAGCCCAGATACCTGCTAGCACCTGCGTTTAGCCCCTCCGCCAAGCCCAGATCAGCCCACCCAAGTGCAGTATCGATCGATCACTGTCACTTACAAAACACAACACACATAACTGCAGTGTTCGCAGAGTCAGGCCTGATCCTGATTTTTTTTTGTAGCGTTTTGATACAGTCGCTGACAGCCTAGGTGCTTTTTTACCTGTGAGTCTCACTAGTGTACCCCTAAATTTAGGGGTGTCTACTTTCCAAAATGGGGTCATTGGGGGGGGTTTGTGCCATCTTGGCATTTTATGGCCTTCAAAACTGCGATAGGTAGTGAGGAGTAAAATCAAAAATTTACACCCTTAGAAATCCTGAAGGCGGTGCTTGGTTTTCGGGGCCCCGTACGCGGCTAAGCTTCCAAAAAGTCGACCACATGTGGTATCCCCGTACTCAGGAGAAGCAGCAGAATGTATTTTGGGGTACAATTCCACATATAACCATGGCATGTGTGAGCAATATATCATTTAGTGACAACCTTGTGTAAAAAAAAAAAAAAAAAAAATGTTGTCATTATTCAATCGCTTGAGGCAAAAAAAAAAATATTCAATGGGCTCAACATGTACAATAAGAAATATAAGCTTTGGCGCTAAAACCTTACCTAACGTTCACCTTGGTGCCGAAAAATTTAAATGTGCAGTATTCTAATCAATATTATTAATAAGCGGCCTTAAAAATAAAATAAATAAATAATGTGAACTAATATGTAATATTAGTGGTATCTACCAAATACCATATGTATGCCCCTGATAAATGCGTGTTAATATAAATAAATAAATGACGGTTAAAATAAAGAAAAATAAAGAAAAAAATGTATGTTGAAAAATGCCCGTTGGCGTGCAACTCAAAAGTGCACATGTGCTATAAAAAGTGAAAATCATGCAAAAGGTATAAAATGTGAAAATCATACAAAAATATTAATGCATATGTGTTACATGTGAAGGATCATATACAACCCACAATCATCAATAATAAAAATCCATAAACAGTGTTCTGTACTATAAGTCCCAAGAGTGATAGTCCAAAATGATCATAAAAATAACAAGAAAAAGTATGTCAAAGGGAATTCTTTCAATGCCCAAACAAATTTTTTAGAATCGCATCACTCAAATTGCTGGAAAAACGCATAAGATCTCTTCAAGTAACAAAGGATAGAGTAAGGTGACTAGTGCAGAAAGGGTTAAGGAACATTCCTCTCCGGTGCGCCACTCAGTGTCAGGAGAATGATTGCGCTCACCAGACAAAGAACCCTCAAAGGGTTAGCCGAGCAGTCACAGTATGAGCCACTGTGCAGCTTTCCTTTGGACTCTGTTCCTGCTGTGCTGGGGGAATGTTCGCCCTTTTACTTCATCAAATAGTCCGTTTAGCAAGTGCATAGGAGAGGAAACAGAAATACATCCATAGTGCAACACTATTTTTTTAAACAGTTTATTTGTTTAAAAACCAAATTACTCACAATCTCCAAAGAGACAATTCGCCTTTCAAATAGCTGCGCCGGCGTTGTAATCTGTATGCCAATGTAAGGTGCACGTCCTAGGCCACGCCCTACGCGTTTCGTCAGCACGACGTCATCTGGATGGGCTCAACATGCCTCTTATCAATTTCCTTAGGGTGTCTACTTTCCAAAATGGGGTCATTTGGGGGGGTTTTGTACTGCCCTGCCATTTTAGCACCTCAAGAAATGAGATAGGCCGTCATAAACTAAAAGCTGCGTAAATTCCAGAAAACGTACCTTAGATTGTAGATGTGACAACTTTTGCGCAAACCAATAAATATACAATTATTGACTTTTTTTTTACCAAAGACATGTGGCTGAATACATTTTGGCCTAAATGTATGACTAAAATTGAGTTTATTGGATTTTTCTAATAACAAAAAGTAGAAAATATCATTTTTTTTCAAAATTTGCGGTCTTTTTACGTTTATATCGCAAAAAATAAAAAAAATCGCAGAGTCAGTCAAATACCTTTAAAAGAAAGCTCTATTTGTGGGAAAAAAAGGACGCAAATTTTGTTTGGGTACAACATTGCATGACCGCGCAATTACCAGTTAAAGCAGCGCAGTGCCAAATTGTAAAAAGACCTCTGGTCATTGACCAGCAAAATGGTCCGGTCTGAAAGTGGTTAAAAAAGAAAAGAAGGAAATAATGTGCTTCAATCATCCTGATACCATAACAACCATGGTGCCGGGATGATTGGAGCGCCCACCAGGTGTTTGGAGTATCTTTATCTGCTGATTGATAACCTTTCTGGAATACATATTTGTATTGTGGTGTAGGAGATACAAGAAATTCTTACCTCTGTGACACGCTCAGACGGATCTCGCAATGTTTCACTTCCTTATACAGTCTCTTGTATATATCACCCCATCCCCCATAGCAGGAAATCACGTGTTTTCCGAGCTCTCCGAGAGGGACGTGTACAGAGCAGAAGAATAACCTCGCCCTCTTATTACTATCACAACTTTTTTTTGTACAAATCCATATGCAAAAAAAAAAAAGTTTGTGTATTTCAATAAACCTCATTTATACCATTGTGTTGTCTTGCTTACTGGGCATTTAAACCCCCTGCTGCCCAGGCCAATTTTCAGCTTTCAGCGCTGTCACACTTTGACAATTGTGCGGTCGTGCTGCACTGTACTCACATGAAATTGTTATCATTTTCTTCACACAAATGGAACTTTCTTTCTTTCTTTAACCACTTCACCACCAGGCATTTAAACACCCTTAATAACCAGACCAATTTTCAGCTTTCGGTGCTCTAACATTTTGAATGACAATTACTCAGTCATGCAACACTGGACCTATATGAAATTTTTGTCCTTTTTTTCACACAAATAGACCTTTCTTTTGGTGGTATTTAATCACCGCTGGGTTTTTTATTTTTTGTGCTATAAAAGAAAAAATACAGAAAATTCTGTAAAAAAATGAATTTTTCTTTGTTTCTGTTATAAAATTTAGCAGATTAGTAATTTTTCTTCATAAATTTTGGCCAAAATTTATACCACTACATATCTTTGGTAAAAATAAATACAAATTGGTGGATATTATTTGGTCTTTGTGAAAGTTATAGAGTCCACAAGCTGTGGTGCCAATATCTGAAAATTGATCACACCTGAAGGACTGACGGCCTATTTCAATTCTTGAGACCCTAACATGCCAGAAAAGTACAAATACCCCCCAAATGACCCCTTTTTGGTAAGAAGAAATTCCAATGTATTTAGTAAGAGGCATGATGAGTTTTTTGAAGTTGTAATTTTTTCCCACAATTCTTTGCAAATTCAAGATTTTTTTTAACTTTTTTTTTTCACAAAATTGTCATATTATCAGTTTATTTCTCACACACAGCATATGCATACCACAAATCACACCCCAAAACACATTCTGCTATTACTCCCGAGTACGGCGATACCACATGTGTGAGACTTTTACACAGCGTGGCCACATACAGAGGCCCAACATGCAGGGAGCGCCATCAGGCGTTCTGGAGCACCCAGGACAATTCTGACATTTCTCTCCTACATGTAAAAATCATCATTTATTTGCTAGAAAATTACATAGAATCCCAAAACATTATATATGTTTTTTTTTAGAAAAAACCCTGGAGAATACAATGGTGGTCGTTGCAACTTTTTATCTCGCACGGTATTTGCGCAGCAATTTTTTGAATGTTTTGTGCTTAAAAAAAAAACACAGTAAAGTTAGCCCAATTTTTGCATAATGTGAAAGATGAAGTTACGCTAAGTACCGTATATACTCGAGTATAAGCCGAGATTTTCAGCCCCTTTTTTTAGGCTGAAAGTGCCCCCCTCGGCTTATACTCGAGTCACCGCCGCCTGCCTACCCGATCAGCATGTCGTGCAGACAGACGGCGGCCATTCCACTATTCAAAAGCCGCGCCTCCCTGTCTGTGATAGGCGGAACACTCAATTTCCCAGCAGTCAGTGGTCCGCCTATCACGGACATCCGCTCATTCTCATACTACGGACGAGAGGATGTCCGTGATAGGCGGAACACTGACTGCTGGGAAATTGAGTGTTGCGCCTATCACAGACGGAGGCACGGCTTTTGAACAGTGGAATGGCCGCCGTCTGTCACAGACGAGGAGAAGAGGTGCGGCGATCCTGGCATGGCCGCCGTATGTTTTTACATGCAGATCGCTGCAGAAGGACACAGGCTGCAGAAGGACAAAGAGGCACAGGACACAGGTAGGCTGGACACAGGGATGGACACAGTGATGGACACAGGGATGGACACAGTGATGGACACAGGGATGGACACAGGGATGGACACAGGGATGGACACAGGGATGGACAGGCATGTCTCACCCTCGGCTTATACACGAGTCAATAAGTTTTCCCTTTTTTTGTGGTAAATTAGGGGCCTCGACTTATATTCGGATCGACCTATACTCGAGTATATACGGTAAATAGATACCTAACATGTCATTCTTCAAAATTGCACACGCTCGTGGAATGGCGCCAAACGTCGCTACTTAAAAATCCCCATAGGCGACAATTTAATTTTTTTTACTGGTTATATGTTTTGAGTTACAGAGGAGGTCTAGGGCTAGAATTATTGCTCTCGCTCTAACGTTCGCAGTGATACCTCACATGTGTGGTTTGAACACCGTTTTCATATGTGGGCGGACTTACATATGCGTTCGCTTCTGCATACAAGCACATGGGGACAGGGACGCTTTAAAAAAAATATATTGTTCATTTTACTTTATTTATTTTAGTTTGACATTTTTTTCCCCAAAAATAAATTTTTTGATCACTTTTATTCCTATTACAAGGGATGTAAACATCCCTTGTAATAGGAATATGGCATGACAGGTCCTCTTTACAGTGAGATATGGGGTCAATAAGACCCTGCATCTCACCTCTAAGCTGGAGAAGCCTGAAAGAAAAAAAAAAAAAAAAAGATTCTGGCTTTAATCGTATTGGCGAGTCGGTAGAAGCACCGGAGGGCGGAGGGAGGGGGGGTGTCTATGGCTGGGTATTGCAGGGTATCACTGACTATGGCTGGTATCTCAGAGTATGGCTGGGTATCTCAGAGTATGGCGTTGCAGAGTATTGCATTGCAGGGTATTGGCGGGTGTTGCAGAGCATTGCAGAGCGTTGCAGGGTATTGGCGGGTGTTGCAGAGAATTGCAGAGCGTTACAGGGTATTGGCGGGTGTTGCAGAGCATTGCAGAGTGTTGCAGGGCATTGCAGAGTGTTGCAAGGTGTTGCAGGGCATTGCAGAGTGTTGCATGGGCATTGCAGAGTGTTGCATGGGCATTGCAGAGTGTTGCATGGGCATTGCAGAGTGTTGCAGGGCATTGCAGAGTGTTGCAAGGTGTTGCAGAGTGTTGCAAGGTGTTGCAGGGCATTGCAGAGTGTTGCATGGGCATTGCAGAGTGTTGCAGGGCATTGCAGAGTGTTGCATGGGCATTGCAGAGTGTTGCATGGGCATTGCAGAGTGTTGCAGGGCATTGCAGAGTGTTGCATGGGCATTGCAGAGTATTGGCAGGGAATTCAGGGGTTAATTTTCGGTGAGCAGCGATGTGGGCACTGCAGATGCAGCCCACATCGCTTCTGACACCGATCTCTTCCCCCTCCGCTGTTCCGATCGGTACAGAGAGGGGGAGGGAGGAACCGGCGTCATATGACGCCGGTTTGTTTACAAGTGATCACTCCGTCATTTGACGGAGCGATCACGTAGTGAACAGCCGCGATGAGCGGCCGTTTACCGTGATCCGTGATGGTCACGGATGCTCTCGAGTGCGCGCCCCAGGGGGCGCGCGAGAGCGGAATTCTGGGAGGACGTCATATGACGTCCTCCCAGAGTTAAACAACCGCCCTGAAGCCGTCATTTGGCTATGGGCCGGTTGTAAAGCGGTTAATGTAAGAGCAGCGCGACACCAACATACTTTTTATTTTATATTTAGTGGATTCGGTGAGATCCGTTTCGGTGGTCGCAGCAGCACTTGGTATTTATTAAACTGCCAGTGATAGAGCAGGAATACAACTTACCATTTTACTATCTGACCATTACACACACCGACCTACCTACCTGACACATATACTGACCTACCTGACCATTACACACACCGACCTACCTACCTGACACATATATTGACCTACCTGACCATAACACACACTGACCTACCTACCTGACATACAGTATACACTGACCATTACACACACTGACCCACCTGACCATTACACACACCGACCTACCTACCTGACATATAAACTGACCATTAAACACACTGACCTACCTACCTGGCATATACACTGACCATTACACACACTGACCTACCTACCTGGCATATACACTGACCTACCTGACCATTACACATACACTGACCCACCTAGCTGACTCCTATTTACTGCACTACTCATCCCCCCCACACAGCTCACTGTAGATACAGAGAATACACCCTCCTTACCTCTGCTTCATGGACCATCACCTCCGGGGCTCTCCTCTAGTGATGTCCAGTTCATGAATGAATCGGTTCTTTTCAGTGAACTGGATGAATCAATTCCTCTGAGAGATCTGATTCGTTTGAAACATTTCACTATGACCTCAGTACATAGCAGAGCAGGCCTGGTAATATGATCCTAGAGAGAGCTCCGCCCCTCCCTGCAACCAATCAGCTGACTCAAAGCACAACGACACTCAGGAACTGGATACAAACTTAAAACAAGAGTCCGGAGTTCTCAGTACACCGAGATAAAGAATGATTGGAGTTTTTAGAAGGCCGTACACTGGAAGAACCGCGAGTCCCACCAGTAGAACAAAACACTAAACCAATGAGGTGGCAGCAGTGATCAGGTGGTACGGACAGCCTGAGGCCCTTTCACACTCGCGCCACTTGTCCTGCGACTTGAGACTGCAAAGTCACATGACAAGTCACATGACAAGTCACACCCCATGATTTCCAACCAGTTCACTTCATATCTGTGCCACTTCAACGTCATTTTTGTACTACTTTTGTGCGACTTTGATGCGACTTGTGGCAGAGACCTCCAGATTACACAGACATCGCTTCAAGTCGTGGAAAAAAATCATGGCAAAAGCACTTGACTTTCAAGTCGCACAAGTGTGAAAATATCCTTAGTGATTGGATTTTACTACCAGGAGTACTTCCCCATGATAGTAAAATCTGATCATCATTCCTGCGCATGCGCTGTAAAGACTACGGGCAAATCTGATGGATAGCAATGTTACCTGTGAAGTTGGCCCATCAGAATGCAGGTCACATGCACAAAAACCCGCTTTTCATTTAGGCTCCGCCTCCACTTGTGCGACTTGTCCTGTGACTTTGTACTCTATGATTTCCAATGAGTATTATTCATATCTGTGCGACTTCATAGTCCTCCCTGCACTACTTTGGTGCCACTTTGATGCAACTTGAGCTCCACAGACCTCCGGAATACACAGGCGTTGCTTTAAAGTCGCATCAAAATTGCGGCAGAATTGTGCGACTTTCAGGCTGCGTTAGTGTGAAAGTTGCATTGATTCTTTGGCGACTTGAAGCCACGCCTGTGTATTCTGGAGGTTTATGGACCTCAAGTCACATTAAATGGGACCAAAGTAGTGCAGGGACTACTCTGAAGTGGCTGTGACTTGAAGTGGCACAGATATGAACGGTACTCATTGGAAATCATCGGGTACTTCCTGTCATGTGACTTTGCAGTCCCAAGTCGCAGGACAAGTGTCACAAGTGGAGGCGGAGCCTAAATGAAAAGCGGGGTTTGTGTGCATGTGACCTGCATTCTGATTGGCCAACTTCACAGGTAACATTGCTATCCATCAAATGTGTGGAAACCTCGGCTCAGGGCCGGTCCGTGCAATGCGATTTCCTCCATACAGATAGTATGACTGAAATCGTATCGCATTCGCACTAAACTCGCACAGGACCCTTTTTTTGGTCCGCACCAGAATCGCATCGCATGACACCCATGTGATCCGATTCATGTCCAAACTGACACTTGGCAGTGCGACATGCGAGCTGAAATGGGGGTGTCGCTAACATTGTATGACACTCCCCAGCAGTTCTCATGTGTCGTTGTGAACTGTTGTGTGAGTCGGGTGCGATGCAGGAACACGCAGTGGAATCGCAGGATTCCCGCATCACACAAGTGTGATCCCAGCCTGACACAGCTGTTTGTGTGTCACCAAAATTCATGACACCGAGCTCATCTGACACCAATAGACTTGTGCTCTGCACCAATCAACTACATCAAAGTAAATGTCTGGAGGAGGAGCTGCCAACCTCCTGTGTGACTCTTCTGATTCCAATCATTTAATATGTAGAATCAGAGCTTCAGTTCTCTGCTTGTCAGGAGACTCAGCGAGTGACCCGAAGATCCGAAGAATCCATTCATTGAATCATTTCATTCCACTGAGGAGATCCAAATCATTCACTTTACAGATCCGACCTTCCATCTTACATGTTCCTCACAAAGTCCTCAGAGACATAGAGGGGGGAAGGGCTGCTGCAAGAATTATTCACACCCCCATTGGCTCTGCCCATGACTCCACCCCCTTTGCAATATGTCACCCACCTGACCATTACACACACACTGCCCCACCTACCTGACACATACACGGACCTACCTGAGCATTACACACACAAACCTACCTACCTGACACAAACACTGACTTACCTACCTGACACATACATACACACACTGACCTACCTACCCGGCACATACACTGACCTACCTGACCATTACACATACACTGGCCCACCTACCTGATACACACACTGACCTACCTGACCATTACACACACACACACTGACCTACCTACCTGACACATATACTGACCTACCTGATCATTACACATGCACACTGACCCACCTACCTGACACAAGCACACATACCTGACCATTACACATACACTGACCTACCTGACCATTACACACACATTGACCTACCTACCTGACACATATACGGACCCATCTGACACACACACACACTGACCTACTTGACCATTACACACACTGACCTACCTGCCTGACACACACACACACACCTACCTGATCATCAAACACACACTGACCTGACAATACACTGACCCACCTACCCGACACACACTGACCTACTTGACCATTACACACACACACTGACCTACCTACCTGACACAAACACACACACTGACCTACCTAGATGACACATATACTGACCTACCTGATCATTACACACGCACACTGCCCTACCTACCTGACACACACACAGACCTGGAGGCGGGGTTTACATGTGAGAGGGGGAGGGGTCACATGGCAGCCAGTCTAGATCACATCAGGCTGTGCTTCCTTCACACCCCCAGACTGGAGGCTCCAGTCCAGTCCCTTTGGCAGCACAAGTGATTGCAGAGCCCTTTAGAGGTGCCCTGTGATTCCACTCTCTGCTCTCTCCTCCTGGATCCTGCTGGCTGCATTCACTACACAAAGAAATCCGCCCCTCCCCCATGTGTAGCAGAGAATGCCAGGGGCCACACAGGAGTTCAGCAGGTCAGTTTGTTGTGTGTGTGTATATATATATATATATGTTGTGTCCCACAATGAAGACTGGTGATTTCCCATAAATCTGATCTGTTTCCATTCCTGGGCTGCGTATTCTGTGCTCTGCAGAGAAGTTCTGGTGACTCTTCACTTGCTGCCACTTACCTCCCCGCTCTGCGGCCACCACCCTTCTATCCAATCCCCAGCCTGCTCATACCTAACATAGTGAGGAGTGATTGGATGGAGACCATTTCTGAGCATTTTTATATTACCAGCCCATCCCCCAATGGTCACGTTATTAATTTAGGTAGGTACAGTCACTATCTATTGAAGTATATGTAGGTGGGCCATTATTCATTTCTCTTCTTGCAGCTGGTGCTCTGGGTACTTTTCTTTGATTTATGTGATCCTCTCCGTGTACCCGGTGTGTCTCCGTGTACCCGGTGTGTCTGTGTACCCGGCGTGTCTCAGTATACCCGCTGTGTCTCTGTGTACCCGGTGTGTCTCTGTGTACCCGCTGTGTACCCGCTGTGTCTCTGTGTACCCGGTGTGTCTCTGTGTACCCGCTGTGTACCCGCTGTGTCTCTGTGTACCCGGTGTGTCTCTGTGTACCCGGTGTGTCTCTGTGTACCCGCTGTGTACCCGCTGTGTCTCTGTGTACCCGCTGTGTCTCTGTGTACCCGCTGTGTCTCTGTGTACTCGATATGTCCAGGGCCGGATTAACATAGGGGCTTGTGGAGCTGAAGCTCCAGGCCTCTCCCTCAATATAGGCCCATGCCAGTGGTTTATCAATATCTGTAGCCTTCTTGAAGGAAGAGGAGCCCTCTGTGCCCGGCACACATGGAGGAGACAAGTGTCAGTCTCTGCAGATGTCTGACTCCTATCACAAGATCTGTTCCACTCACACACATCCTCTGTGTCTGGGAGCTGTGTGGGGGAGGGGCGCTGATGTTCTCCTCACAGCAGGAGCCCGGGAGGAAGGACATCTCCCATGCTGCTGACATAAGGTTAGTCAATTTGTCAGGGAGGTGTTATGTAATTATTGTGCTAGGGAACACACTTCTGCTTCCCCCTGTAATGTGCTCTCTTGTACCCAGTGCCCCCATGTAGTGTGCTCTCTTGTGTCCAGTGCCCACCATGTCGTGCTGTGCATTGCAGTGCCCACCATGTCGTACTGTGCCCACCATGTCATGTGCATTGCAGTGCCCCATGTAATATGCTGTGCCCAGTATGTCATTTGCTGTGCATTGCAGTGCCCTCCATGTAATGTGCAGTGCCCTCCATGTAATGTGCTGTGCGTTGCATTGCTCTTCATGTGATGTGCAGTGTCCACTATTTCATGCTGTGCCTTGCAGTACCCACCATGTAATGTGCAGTGCCCACCATGTCATGTACTGTGCCATGCAGTGCCCACCATGTCATATGCTGTGCCTTGCAATGCCCGCTATATAATTTGCTGCATGCAGTGATCCCGCCATGTAATGTGCGGTGCCCAACATGTAATGTGCTGCTCCTTGCACTACCCACCATGTCATGTGCAGTTCTGACCATGTCATGTGCTGTTCTGTGCCCACCCTGCCATGTGTTGTGCTCAGCATGTAGTGTGTTGTGCCCACTGTGTAATGTGCTGTGCTGTTCAGCAGTGCCCACCATGTAATATGCCAGTCCTAACATGTAATGTGCAGTTGCATTGCCCACCATGAAATGTGCTATGCCATGCAGTGCCCACCATGTCATGTGCTGTGTCATGCAGTGCCCACCATGTAAATTGCTGTGCAGTGCCCACCATGTCATGTGCTGCACCATGCAGTGCCTACCATGTAAAGTGCTCTACTCACCATGGCATGTGTCGTGCAGTGCCCACAATGGAATGTGCTGTGCAGGGCTCACCATGTCATGTGTGGTGTCCACTATTTAATATGCTGTGCTCACAATGTAATTGCCTGTGCTGTTTCATGCAGTGCCCACCAATGTGCCCAATGGAATGTCATGTGCGGTTTCCACCATTTAATGTGCTGTGCCCACGGTGTCATACAGTGCCCACTATGCCATGTGCAGTACTCAACATATAATATGCTGTGCCCACCATATAATGGGCTGTGCAGTGCCCACTTGTAATGTGCAGTGCTCACTATGTAATGTGCTCAGCTGTGCCCACCATGTCATGTGCTGTGTTGTGCAGGGCTCACCATGTCATATGCGGTGTCCACCATTTAATGTGCTGTGCCCACCGTGCAATGTGCTGTGTTGTACCAACCATGTCATGTGCTGTGCCCACCATATAATGTACTGTGCCTAATGTGCTGTATTGGGCAGTGCCAACCATGTAATTTGCTGTGCTTTGCCCACCATTAAATGTGCTGTATCTGCAATGTACTATGCTATCCCCCCTGTAATGTACTATGCTGTGCTGCACCCCCTCATCCTCTCTCTTTCACCCTGTTCTCTCTCACCACCTTCATATCTCTCTCTCTCTCTCTCTCTCTCTCTCTCTCTCTCTCTCTCTCTCTCTCTGTTGAGAGTCTGTGGAAGTGAGTGTCCCTCACTGATGAGTACTTTGGGCAATGTAGCAGGAAGTGGTCCTCATCCTCCAGGACCCCCTGGTCACATTGCTGGCACAGTCTACTCTCCCGGGGCTTGTAGGTCTGTCTGTGCCATCCTAGCTGGATTTCCAGGCTGTGGGCGCTCAGTCTGTACAGGCTCATGGTCTGTCTGTCTTTGGGGTCTTGTAGCACCTCCAGGTATGGGGCCAGTTTGTATTCTCTCTGTAATGACTGGTAAACAGTTAGTTTTTTGGAGTTTGTTATTTTGTTTCTCCATTCCCCAACATATTTTTCTTTGTAGTCATTCATTATGTTTTTTATTTGAGATTTTGTCAGACCACCTTGTTGATAGTTTGGAATAGATAAGGTGATGAGTTGTTGCAGGGCACATGGTTTGGACTGGTCCTTACTGTTCAGTAAGGCTTTATGGTGGTATGAGTTGGGACTGCTGTTTTGTAGGTGGTCCCAATATGATAGAGCCCTCTTCTGTACTGTGAGAAGTAAAGGAAATCTGCCCAACTCGGGTCGGCAAGCACGGTTGGAGGTGCTCCGATGGACTTGGAGGAGATGTTTGCAGAATTCCAGATGGAATGTTTCTGTTGGGCTGGGGTCCCATTTGGATTGGTCTGGGTAGGTGACAGGACCCCAAACTTCACTGCCATAAAGAAGAATTGGGGTGATGACGCTATCAAATATTCTGAGCCAGACTCTCACTGGTGGTTTTAGGTGGTACAGCTGTCTCCTGATGGCATAGTAGGCTCTGCGTGCCTTGTCTTTTAGTGCCTCTATGGCTGGCTTGAAACTTCCTGATTTGTTCATTTCTAGGCCGAGGTACGTGTAGCTGTTAGTTTCATCAACAGTGCAATTGTTTAATTTAAAGGGAGGGCTCTTTGTTTGTTTTGTATTTTTCTTTTGGAACACCATGATTTTTGTTTTGCTTGAGTTGATTGGTAGTGCCCATGTGGCACTGTATTTTTCTAGCACTTCCAGGCTGTCTTGTAGGCCTTTCTCTGTTGGTGACAGAAGTAAGAGGTCATCCGCATACAGCAGGAACTTCACCTTGGTGTCGTGTAGACTCAGTCCTGGTGCTGGGAAGACTCTAGAGCTGCAGCCAGTTCATTGGAACTTCACCTTGGTGTCGTGTAGACTCAGTCCTGGTGCTGGGAAGACTCTAGAGCTGCAGCCAGTTCATTGGAACTTCACCTTGGTGTCGTGTAGACTCAGTCCTGGTGCTGGGAAGACTCTAGAGCTGCAGCCAGTTCATTGGAACTTCACCTTGGTGTCGTGTAGACTCAGTCCTGGTGCTGGGAAGACTCTAGGGCTGCAGCCAGTTCATTGGAACTTCACCTTGGTGTCGTGTAGACTCAGTCCTGGTGCTGGGAGGACTCTAGAGCTGCAGCCAGTTCATTGATGTAGATGTTGAAGAGGGTTGGACTTAGGCTGCAGCCCTGTCTAACTCCTCGGGCCTGCCGGAAATGTTTGGTTCTTTTCCCATTCACCTTTACGCTGCAGCTGTTCTCAGTGTATGAACTCTTAATAACATCGTATGTTTTCCCTCCTATTCCACTCTCCAGTAGTTTGAGGAACAGGCCTGGGTGCCACACGGAGTCAAATGCCTTCTTGAAGTCCACAAAGCAGGCAAATATCTTTCCCTGTTTTGTATTGTGGACATGGTTCTTGATGAGGCTGTGCAGGGTGTAGATGTGGTCTGTAGTGCGATGGTTTGGCATGAACCCTGCCTGACTTCTGCTGAGGACATTGTGTTGTGTGAGGAAGTTGAGGATCCGTTTGTTGAGGATACTGTTGAATAGTTTTCCTAGTGTGCTGCTGACACATATCCCTCTGTAGTTGGCTGGATCGTACTGGTCTCCACTCTTATGGATGGGAGTTATGAGGCCTTGGTTCCATAATTTAGGGTAGTAACCAGCACTCAGGACCAGATTGAACACTTTGCATATTGCAGCGTGTACATCTGAGGAGCCGTGTTTAATCATCTCTGGCAGGATTGCATCCATCCCGCTGGATTTTTTGGTTTGCAGGTTTTGGATTTTCTCCCTAATTTCTTGGGGTGTAACCGGTACATCGAGGGGGTTCTGGAAGTCCTTAAATTTTTCCTCCATATCATTTAGTCTTTTGATAATGTCTTTTTGTTCTACAGTACCTCATAGGTGTCTGGTGTGAAATATGGGGACAATATGGGGCAATATATGCTGCACACAGGTAGATGTCTGACTGAGAGGTAAGAATGGAGCTGCTTATTCTTAGCCAGATGTGGCTCTCACCTTTTTTAATTGCACTGATGTTCCCATGCAGCTCCTCCTTATACCAGACAAGTATTCCTCCTGAACAGCGACCCTGTTTGATGTTCTTATCTTTCTGTGCGGGGACAGAGAATTCCCTATAGCCAGTAGGTACTGATGGTTCATCCTGTGCCCGGCTCCATGTTTCCAGGAGGATTTGTATGTCTGTCTCACATAGTCTTTGCTTGAAATCTGGATCATTTACTTTGGATCCGAAGGCTGACGCATTCAGACCCTGAATGTTCCAGCTACTGATTACTAATGATGTCATTTATTGTTTGTGTATTTATATACCTTGTAATGGGTAAATTTCCTGGGACAAATCGGGTTATGGGTGATTGTCGTTGTCTTTTTTTGCTTTATTAGCTGTCACATAGTTTATTGCATAATGTGCTCAGGAGGGTTCTTATCTCCTCCTTTTCTCTTCTCTGTAGTGATCTTGACATCCATCTTGGGGCGGGTGGTTTGCTCCATTCTTGCCATCCTCATGGCCCTGTTTTTTGGCTAAGTGTATTGTTGCTGTATTGTATTAGTGGCGAGGTTTGGGGTCTTGCAGTTTTAATTGTGTCTGTCTGAGAATGGGTTGTGCCGTGCTCAGGTTTGTGAGTTCTCTCAAGAACAATGTCTTTGAATTCTCTTGCCAGGTGACTGACCCCTTGTTTGTTCAGATGTTTGTTGTCATAGAGGTGTTGGGGCATTATAGAATGGTGTTGTGCCAGGTGAATGGAAGTCTTGGACCTGGTTCTGTCTGCCAGCTCTGTGTTGATTTGTTCAATTATGTTGTTTGGTATGTCTCTCCTTGGAAGAATGGAGGACAGAATTACTTTGGACTGTGGGAATTTTTGTTGTGCGGTCTCTGTTAGTTGCAGTAATTTGTCCGCGGTAGTGTCCTGTTGTTCCTGGATGTTGTTTGTGCCGGTGTGTATGATGATGTGTTTGGGGTTAGTGAAAAATGGATTGTTAATGACTCCTGTTGCCTGTTCAATTGTGGAACAGTGAATTTTGGAGACTCTTGTTCCTGGGAAGAGCCGTTTAGTGTTGAGGTATTTCCCATTTGAGTCTATTATTAATACAATTTCGGGAGTTTGTTGCCTTTTCTTGTGGTCTGATAACGGCGTGTTTGGGCTTTCTAGACAACTGGGGTTGTCTTGGCTGTTGCTGGGCTTTGTAATGTTCATTTTAGGGAGTTGATGAGTCTCACCAGTCTGTTGCTTGTTAATGGACACTCTGTCTGTATGTACTTTTAATTCTGTTTCCTGGTTGTGGAGTATCATTTGTGATTTTAGTGTATTTATTTCTTCCCTCAATTGAGCGTTTTCTTGTTGTAGCTGTTGCATCGTAGATCGAATTTCTAGTAGGGCAGACTTGTGTTCTGATTTGATTGTGTTCAGCTCTTC